>NW_028225762.1:0-173741 GCF_052327205.1 Somniosus microcephalus
GCAGAAAGGAGAAGGAGAGGGTGAAGTCTGGAGGGTGAATCAGAAGAAGCAGAAGAAGGAGAAGGAGAAGGTGAAGACTGGAGGGTGAATCAGAAGAAGTAGAAGAAGGAGAAGGAGAAGGTGAAGTCTGGAGGGTGAATCAGAAGAAGTAGAAGAAGGAGAAGGAGAAGGCGAAGTCTGGAGGGTGAATCAGAAGAAGCAGAAGAAGGAGAAGGAGAAGGTGAAGTCTGGAGGGTGAATCAGAAGAAGCAAAAGAAGGAGAAGGAGAAGATGAAGTCTGGAGGGTGAATCAGAAGAAGTAGAAGAAGGAGAAGGAGAAGGTGAGGTCTGGAGGGTGAATCAGAAGAAGCAGTAGAAGGAGAAGGAGAAGGTGAGGTCTGAAGGGTGAATCAGAAGAAGCAGAAGAAAGAGAAGGAGAATGTGAAGTCTGGAGGGTGAATCAGAAGAAGCAGAAGAAGGAGAAGGAGAAGGTGAAGTCTGGAGGGTGAATCAGAAGAAGTAGAAGAAGGAGAGGGAGAAGGTGAAGTCTGGAGGGTGAATCAGAAGAAGCAGAAGAAGGAGAAGGAGAAGGTGAAGTCTGGAGGGTGAATCAGAAGAAGCAGAAGAAGGAGAAGGAGAAGATGAAGTCTGGAGGGTGAATCAGAAGAAGTAGAAGAAGGAGAAGGAGAAGGTGAAGTCTGGAGGGTGAATCAGAAGAAGCAAAAGAAGGAGAAGGAGAAGGTGAAGTCTGGAGGGTGAATCAGAAGAAGCAGAAGAAGGAGAAGGAGAAGGTGAAGTCTGGAGGGTGAATCAGAAGAAGCAGAATAAGGAGAAGGAGAAGGTGAAGTCTGGAGGGTGAATCAGAAGAAGCAGAAGAAGGAGAAGGAGAAGGTGAAGTCTGGAGGGTGAATCAGAAGAAGTCGAAGAAGGAGAAGCTGAAGTCTGGAGGGTGAAGCAGAAGAAGTAGAAGAAGGAGAAGGAGAAGGTGAAGTCAGGAGGGTGAATCAGAAGAAGTAGAAGAAGGAGAAGGAGGTGAAGTCAGGAGGGTGAATCAGAAGAAGCAGAAGAAGGAGAAGGAGAAGGTGAAGTCAGGAGGGAGAAGCAGAAGAAGTAGAAGAACGAGAAGGAGAAGGTGAAGTCTGGAGGGTGAATCAGAAGAAGCAGAAGAAGTAGAAGGAGAAGGTGAAGTCTGGAGGGTGAATCAGAAGAAGCAGAAGAAGGAGAAGGAGAAGGTGAAGTCTGGAGGGTGAATCAGAAGAAGCAGAATAAGAAGAAGGAGATGGTGAAGTCTGGAGGGTGAATCAGAAGAATCAGAAGAAGGAGAAGGAGAAGGTGAAGTCTGGAGGGTGAATCAGAAGAAGTAGAAGAAGGAGAAGGAGTAGGTGAAGTCTGGAGGGTGAATCAGAAGAAGCAGAAGAAGGAGAAGGAGAAGGTGAAGTCTGGAGGGTGAACCAGAAGAAGCAGAAGAAGGAGGAGGAGAAGGTGAAGTCTGGAGGGTGAAGCAGAAGAAGCAGAAGAAGGAGAAGGAGAAGGTGAAGTCTGGAGGGCGTAGCAGAAGAAGCAGAAGAAGGAGAAGGAGAAGGTGAAGTCTGGAGGGTGAAGCAGAAGAAGCAGAAGAAGGAGAAGGAGAAGGTGAAGTCTGGAGGGTGAATCAGAAGAAGTAGAAGAAGGAGAAGGAGGAGGTGAAGTCAGGAGGGTGAAGCAGAAGAAGCAGAAGAAGGAGAAGGAGAAGGTGAAGTCTGGAGGGTGAAGCAGAAGAAGCAGCAGAAGGAGAAGGAGAAGATGAAGACTGGAGGGTGAATCAGGAGAAGTAGAAGAAGGAGAAGGAGAAGGTAAAGTCTGGAGGGTGAATCAGAAGAAGTAGAAGAAGGAGAAGGAGAAGGTGAAGTCTGGAGGGTGAATCAGAAGAAGCAGAAGAAGGAGAAGGAGAAGGTGAAGTCTGGAGGGTGAATCAGAAGAAGCAGAAGAAGGAGAAGGAGAAGATGAAGTCTGGAGGGTGAATCAGAAGAAGTAGAAGAAGGAGAAGGAGAAGGTGAGGTCTGGAGGGTGAATGTGAAGAAGCAGAAGAAGGAGATGGAGAAGGTGAAGTCTGAAGGGTGAATCAGAAGAAGCGGAAGAAGGAGAAGGAGAAGGTGAAGTCTGGAGGGTGAATCAGAAGAAGTAGGAGAAGGAGAAGGAGAAGGTGAAGTCTGGAGGGTGAATCAGAAGAAGCAGAAGAAGGAGAAGGAGAAGGTGAAGAATGGAGGGTGAATCAGAAGAAGCAGAAGAAGGAGAAGGAGAAGATGAAGTCTGGAGGGTGAATCAGAAGAAGTAGAAGAAGGAGAAGGAGAAGGTGAAGTCTGGAGGGTGAATCAGAAGAAGCAGAAGAAGGAGAAGGAGAAGGTGAAGTCTGGAGGGTGAATCAGAAGAAGCAGAAGAAGGAGAAGGAGAAGTCTGGAGGGTGAATCAGAAGAAGCAGAAGAAGGAGAAGGAGAAGGTGAAGTCTGGAGGGTGAATCAGAAGAAGCAGAATAAGGAGAAGGAGAAGGTGAAGTCTGGAGGGTGAATCAGAAGAAGCAGAAGAAAGAGAAGGAGAAGGTGAAGTCTGGAGGGTGAAGCAGAAGAAGCAGAAGAAGGAGAAGGAGAAGGTGAAGACTGGAGGGAGAATCAGAAGAAGTAGAAGAAGGAGAAGGAGAAGGTGAAGTCAGGAGGGTGAATCAGAAGAAGTAGAAGAAGGAGAAGGAGAAGGTGAAGTCTGGACGGTGAATCAGAAGAAGCAGAAGAAGGAGAAGGAGATGGTGAAGTCTGGAGGGTGAATCAGAAGAATCAGAAGAAGGAGAAGGAGAAGGTGAAGTCTGGAGGGTGAATCAGAAGAAGTAGAAGAAGGAGACGGAGTAGGTGAAGTCTGGAGGGTGAATCAGAAGAAGCAGAAGAAGGAGAAGGAGAAGGTGAAGTCTGGAGGGTGAATCAGAAGAATCAGAAGAAGGAGAAGGAGAAGGTGAAGTCAGGAGGGTGAATCAGAAGAAGTAGAAGAAGGAGAAGGAGGTGAAGTCAGGAGGGTGAATCAGAAGAAGCAGAAGAAGGAGAAGGAGAAGGTGAAGTCAGGAGGGAGAAGCAGAAGAAGTAGAAGAACGAGAAGGAGAAGGTGAAGTCTGGAGGGTGAATCAGAAGAAGCAGAAGAAGTAGAAGGAGAAGGTGAAGTCTGGAGGGTGAATCAGAAGAAGCAGAAGAAGGAGAAGGAGAAGGTGAAGTCTGGAGGGTGAATCAGAAGAAGCAGAATAAGAAGAAGGAGAAGGTGAAGTCTGGAGGGTCAATCAGAAGAAGCAGAAGAAGGAGAAGGAGAAGGTGAAGTCTGGAGGGTGAATCAGAAGAAGTAGAAGGAGAAGGAGAAGGTGAAGTCTGGAGGGTGAAGCAGAAGAAGTAGAAGATGGAGAAGGAGAAGGTGTAGTCTGGAGGGTGAATCAGAAGAAGTAGACGAAGGAGAAGGAGAAGGTGAAGTCTGGAGGGTGAATCAGAAGAAGCAGAAGAAGGAGAAGGAGAAGGTGAAGTCTGGAGGGTGAATCAGAAGAAGTAGAAGAAGGAGAAGGAGAAGGTGAAGTCTGGAGGGTGAATCAGAAGAAGCAGAAGAAGGAGAAGGAGAAGGTGAAGTCTGGAGGGTGAATCAGAAGAAGCAGAAGAAGGAGAAGGAGAAGGTGAAGTCTGGAGGGTGAATCAGAAGAAGCAGAAGAAGGAGAAGGAGAAGGTGAAGTCTGGAGGGTGAATCAGAAGAAGCAGAAGAAGTAGAAGGAGAAGGTGAAGTCTGGAGGGTGAATCAGAAGAAGTAGAAGAAGGAGAAGGAGAAGGTGAAGTCTGGAATGTGAATCAGAAGAAGCAGAAGAAGGAGAAGGAGAAGGTGAAGTCAGGAGGGTGAATCAGAAGAAGCAGAAGAAGGAGAAGGAGAAGGTGAAGTCTGGAGGGTGAATCAGAAGAAGAAGAAGAAGGAGAAGGAGAAGGTGAAGACTGGAGGGTGAATCATCAGAAGTAGAAGAAGGAGAAGGAGAAGGTGAAGTCTGGAGGGTGAATCAGAAGAAGTAGAAGAAGGAGAAGGAGAAGGCGAAGTTTGGAGGGTGAATCAGAAGAAGCAGAAGAAGGAGAAGGAGAAGGTGAAGTCTGGAGGGTGAATCAGAAGAAGCAGAAGAAGGAGAAGGAGAAGGTGAAGTCTGGAGGGTGAATCAGAAGAAGCAGAAGAAGGAGAAGGAGAAGTCTGGAGGGTGAATCAGAAGAAGCAGAAGAAGGAGAAGGAGAAGGTGAAGTCTGGAGGGTGAATCAGAAGAAGCAGAATAAGGAGAAGGAGAAGGTGAAGTCTGGAGGGTGAATCAGAAGAAGCAGAAGAAAGAGAAGGAGAAGGTGAAGTCTGGAGGGTGAAGCAGAAGAAGCAGAAGAAGGAGAAGGAGAAGGTGAAGACTGGAGGGAGAATCAGAAGAAGTAGAAGAAGGAGAAGGAGAAGGTGAAGTCAGGAGGGTGAATCAGAAGAAGTAGAAGAAGGAGAAGGAGAAGGTGAAGTCTGGACGGTGAATCAGAAGAAGCAGAAGAAGGAGAAGGAGATGGTGAAGTCTGGAGGGTGAATCAGAAGAATCAGAAGAAGGAGAAGGAGAAGGTGAAGTCTGGAGGGTGAATCAGAAGAAGTAGAAGAAGGAGAAGGAGTAGGTGAAGTCTGGAGGGTGAATCAGAAGAAGCAGAAGAAGGAGAAGGAGAAGGTGAAGTCTGGAGGGTGAATCAGAAGAATCAGAAGAAGGAGAAGGAGAAGGTGAAGTCAGGAGGGTGAATCAGAAGAAGTAGAAGAAGGAGAAGGAGGTGAAGTCAGGAGGGTGAATCAGAAGAAGCAGAAGAAGGAGAAGGAGAAGGTGAAGTCAGGAGGGAGAAGCAGAAGAAGTAGAAGAACGAGAAGGAGAAGGTGAAGTCTGGAGGGTGAATCAGAAGAAGCAGAAGAAGTAGAAGGAGAAGGTGAAGTCTGGAGGGTGAATCAGAAGAAGCAGAAGAAGGAGAAGGAGAAGGTGAAGTCTGGAGGGTGTATCAGAAGAAGCAGAATAAGAAGAAGGAGAAGGTGAAGTCTGGAGGGTCAATCAGAAGAAGCAGAAGAAGGAGAAGGAGAAGGTGAAGTCTGGAGGGTGAATCAGAAGAAGTAGAAGGAGAAGGAGAAGGTGAAGTCTGGAGGGTGAAGCAGAAGAAGTAGAAGATGGAGAAGGAGAAGGTGTAGTCTGGAGGGTGAATCAGAAGAAGTAGACGAAGGAGAAGGAGAAGGTGAAGTCTGGAGGGTGAATCAGAAGAAGCAGAAGAAGGAGAAGGAGAAGGTGAAGTCTGGAGGGTGAATCAGAAGAAGTAGAAGAAGGAGAAGGAGAAGGTGAAGTCTGGAGGGTGAATCAGAAGAAGCAGAAGAAGGAGAAGGAGAAGGTGAAGTCTGGAGGGTGAATCAGAAGAAGCAGAAGAAGGAGAAGGAGAAGGTGAAGTCTGGAGGGTGAATCAGAGGAAGCAGAAGAAGGAGAAGGAGAAGGTGAAGTCTGGAGGGTGAATCAGAAGAAGCAGAAGAAGTAGAAGGAGAAGGTGAAGTCTGGAGGGTGAATCAGAAGAAGTAGAAGAAGGAGAAGGAGAAGGTGAAGTCTGGAATGTGAATCAGAAGAAGCAGAAGAAGGAGAAGGAGAAGGTGAAGTCAGGAGGGTGAATCAGAAGAAGCAGAAGAAGGAGAAGGAGAAGGTGAAGTCTGGAGGGTGAATCAGAAGAAGAAGAAGAAGGAGAAGGAGAAGGTGAAGACTGGAGGGTGAATCAGAAGAAGTAGAAGAAGGAGAAGGAGAAGGTGAAGTCTGGAGGGTGAATCAGAAGAAGTAGAAGAAGGAGAAGGAGAAGGCGAAGTTTGGAGGGTGAATCAGAAGAAGCAGAAGAAGGAGAAGGAGAAGGTGAAGTCTGGAGGGTGAATCAGAAGAAGCAGAAGAAGGAGAAGGAGAAGATGAAGTCTGGAGGGTGAATCAGAAGAAGTAGAAGAAGGAGAAGGAGAAGGTGAGGTCTGGAGGGTGAATCAGAAGAAGCAGAAGAAGGAGAAGGAGAAGGTGAAGTCCGAAGGGTGAATCAGAAGAAGCAGAAGAAGGAGAAGGAGAAGGTGAAGTCTGGAGGGTGAATCAGAAGAAGCAGAAGAAGGAGAAGGAGAAGGTGAAGTTTGGAGGGTGAATCAGAAGAATCAGAAGAAGGAGAAGGAGAAGGTGAAGTCAGGAGGGGGAATCAGAAGAAGTTGAAGAAGGAGAAGGAGAAGGTGAAGTCAGGAGGGTGAATCAGAAGAAGCAGAAGAAGGAGAAGGAGAAGGTGAAGTCTGGAGGGTGAATCGGAAGAATCAGAAGAAGGAGAAGGAGAAGGTGAAGTCTGGAGGGTGAATCAGAAGAAGCAGAAAAAAGAGAAGGAGAAGGTGAAGTCTGGAGGGTGAATCAGAAAAAGCAGAAGAAGGAGAAGGAGAAGATGAAGACTGGAGGGTGAATCAGGAGAAGTAGAAGAAGGAGAAGGAGAAGGTGAAGTCTGGAGGGTGAATCAGAAGAAGTAGAAGAAGGAGAAGGAGAAGGTGAAGTCTGGAGGGTGAATCAGAAGAAGCAGAAGAAGGAGAAGGAGAAGGTGAAGTCTGGAGGGTGAATCAGAAGAAGCAGAAGAAGGAGAAGGAGAAGATGAAGTCTGGAGGGTGAATCAGAAGAAGTAGAAGAAGGAGAAGGAGAAGGTGAGGTCTGGAGGGTGAATGTGAAGAAGCAGAAGAAGGAGATGGAGAAGGTGAAGTCTGAAGGGTGAATCAGAAGAAGCGGAAGAAGGAGAAGGAGAAGGTGAAGTCTGGAGGGTGAATCAGAAGAAGTAGGAGAAGGAGAAGGTGAAGTCTGGAGGGTGAATCAGAAGAAGCAGAAGAAGGAGAAGGAGAAGGGGAAGTCTGGAGGGTGAATCAGAAGAAGCAGAAGAAGGAGAAGGAGAAGATGAAGTCTGGAGGGTGAATCAGAAGAAGTAGAAGAAGGAGAAGGAGAAGGTGAAGTCTGGAGGGTGAATCAGAAGAAGCAGAAGAAGGAGAAGGAGAAGGTGAAGTCTGGAGGGTGAATCAGAAGAAGCAGAAGAAGGAGAAGGAGAAGTCTGGAGGGTGAATCAGAAGAAGCAGAAGAAGGAGAAGGAGAAGGTGAAGTCTGGAGGGTGAATCAGAAGAAGCAGAATAAGGAGAAGGAGAAGGTGAAGTCTGGAGGGTGAATCAGAAGAAGCAGAAGAAAGAGAAGGAGAAGGTGAAGTCTGGAGGGTGAAGCAGAAGAAGCAGAAGAAGGAGAAGGAGAAGGTGAAGACTGGAGGGAGAATCAGAAGAAGTAGAAGAAGGAGAAGGAGAAGGTGAAGTCAGGAGGGTGAATCAGAAGAAGTAGAAGAAGGAGAAGGAGAAGGTGAAGTCTGGACGGTGAATCAGAAGAAGCAGAAGAAGGAGAAGGAGATGGTGAAGTCTGGAGGGTGAATCAGAAGAATCAGAAGAAGGAGAAGGAGAAGGTGAAGTCTGGAGGGTGAATCAGAAGAAGTAGAAGAAGGAGAAGGAGTAGGTGAAGTCTGGAGGGTGAATCAGAAGAAGCAGAAGAAGGAGAAGGAGAAGGTGAAGTCTGGAGGGTGAACCAGAAGAAGCAGAAGAAGGAGAAGGAGAAGTTGAAGTCTGGAGGGTGAATCAGAAGAAGCAGAATAAGGAGAAGGAGAAGGTGAAGTCAGGAGGGTGAAGCAGAAGAAGCAGAAGAAGGAGGAGGAGAAGGTGAAGTCTGGAGGGTGAAGCAGAAGAAGCAGAAGAAGGAGAAGGAGAAGGTGAAGTCTGGAGGGCGTAGCAGAAGAAGCAGAAGAAGGAGAAGGAGAAGGTGAAGTCTGGAGGGTGAAGCAGAAGAAGCAGAAGAAGGAGAAGGAGAAGGTGAAGTCTGGAGGGTGAATCAGAAGAAGTAGAAGAAGGAGAAGGAGGAGGTGAAGTCAGGAGGGTGAAGCAGAAGAAGCAGAAGAAGGAGAAGGAGAAGGTGAAGTCTGGAGGGTGAAGCAGAAGAAGCTGAAGAAGGAGAAGGAGAAGGTGAAGTCTGGAGGGTGAAGCAGAAGAAGCAGAAGAAGGAGAAGGAGAAGGTGAAGTCAGGAGGGTGAATCAGAAGAAGTAGAAGAAGGGGAAGGAGAAGGTGAAGTCTGGAGGGTGAATCAGAAGAAGTAGAAGAAGGAGAAGGAGAAGGCGAAGTCTGGATGGTGAATCAGAAGAAGTAGAAGAAGGAGAAGGAGAAGGTGAAGTCTGGAGGGTGAATCAGAAGAAGCAGAAGAAGGAGAAGGAGAAGGTGAAGTCTGGAGGGTGAATCAGAAGAAGCAGAAGAAGGAGAAGGAGATGATGAAGTCTGGAGGGTGAATCAGAAGAAGTAGAAAAAAGAGAAGGAGAAGGTGAAGTCTGGAGGGTGAATCAGAAGAAGCAGAAGAAGGAGAAGGAGAAGGTGAAGTCTGGAGGGTGAATCAGAAGAAGCAGAAGAAGGAGAAGGAGAAGGTGAAGTCTGGAGGGTGAATCAGAAGAAGCAGAATAAGGAGAAGGAGAAGGTGAAGTCTGGAGGGTGAATCAGAAGAAGCAGAAGAAGGAGAAGGAGAAGGTGAAGTCTGGAGGGAGAAGCAGAAGATGTAGAAGAAGGAGAAGGAGAAGATGAAGTCTGGAGGGTGAATCAGAAGAAGTAGAAGAAGGAGAAGGAGAAGGTGAAGTCTGGAGGGTGAATCAGAAGAAGTAGAAGAAGGAGAAGGAGAAGGTGAAGTCTGGAGGGTGAATCAGAAGAAGCAGAAGAAGGAGAAGAAGAAGGTGAAGTCTGGAGGGTGAATCAGAAGAAGTAGAAGATGGAGAAGGAGAAGGTGTAGTCTGGAGGGTGAATCAGAAGAGGTAGACGAAGGAGAAGGAGAAGGTGAAGTCTGGAGGGTGAATCAGAAGAAGCAGAAGAAGGAGAAGGAGAAGGTGAAGTCTGGAGGGTGATTCAGACGAAGTAGCAGAAGGAGAAGGAGAAGGTGAAGTCTGGAGGGTGAATCAGAAGAAGCAGAAGAAGGAGAAGGAGAAGGTGAAGACTGGAGGGTGAATCAGAAGAAGTAGAAGAAGGAGAAGGAGAAGGTGAAGTCTGGAGGGTGAATCAGAAGAAGTAGAAGAAGGAGAAGGAGAAGGCGAAGTCTGGAGGGTGAATCAGAAGAAGCAGAAGAAGGAGAAGGAGAAGATGAAGTCTGGAGGGTGAATCAGAAGAAGTAGAAGAAGGAGAAGGAGAAGGTGAGGTCTGGAGGGTGAATCAGAAGAAGCAGTAGAAGGAGAAGGAGAAGGTGAGGTCTGAAGGGTGAATCAGAAGAAGCAGAAGAAAGAGAAGGAGAATGTGAAGTCTGGAGGGTGAATCAGAAGAAGCAGAAGAAGGAGAAGGAGAAGGTGAAGTCTGGAGGGTGAATCAGAAGAAGTAGAAGAAGGAGAGGGAGAAGGTGAAGTCTGGAGGGTGAATCAGAAGAAGCAGAAGAAGGAGAAGGAGAAGGTGAAGTCTGGAGGGTGAATCAGAAGAAGCAGAAGAAGGAGAAGGAGAAGATGAAGTCTGGAGGGTGAATCAGAAGAAGTAGAAGAAGGAGAAGAAGAAGGTGAAGTCTGGAGGGTGAATCAGAAGAAGCAAAAGAAGGAGAAGGAGAAGGTGAAGTCTGGAGGGTGAATCAGAAGAAGCAGAAGAAGGAGAAGGAGAAGGTGAAGTCTGGAGGGTGAATCAGAAGAAGCAGAATAAGGAGAAGGAGAAGGTGAAGTCTGGAGGGTGAATCAGAAGAAGCAGAAGAAGGAGAAGGAGAAGGTGAAGTCTGGAGGGTGAATCAGAAGAAGTCGAAGAAGGAGAAGCTGAAGTCTGGAGGGTGAAGCAGAAGAAGTAGAAGAAGGAGAAGGAGAAGGTGAAGTCAGGAGGGTGAATCAGAAGAAGTAGAAGAAGGAGAAGGAGGTGAAGTCAGGAGGGTGAATCAGAAGAAGCAGAAGAAGGAGAAGGAGAAGGTGAAGTCAGGAGGGAGAAGCAGAAGAAGTAGAAGAACGAGAAGGAGAAGGTGAAGTCTGGAGGGTGAATCAGAAGAAGCAGAAGAAGTAGAAGGAGAAGGTGAAGTCTGGAGGGTGAATCAGAAGAAGCAGAAGAAGGAGAAGGAGAAGGTGAAGTCTGGAGGGTGAATCAGAAGAAGCAGAATAAGAAGAAGGAGAAGGTGAAGTCTGGAGGGTCAATCAGAAGAAGCAGAAGAAGGAGAAGGAGAAGGTGAAGTCTGGAGGGTGAATCAGAAGAAGTAGAAGGAGAAGGAGAAGGTGAAGTCTGGAGGGTGAAGCAGAAGAAGTAGAAGAAGGAGAAGGGGAAGGTGAAGTCAGGAGGGTGAATCAGAAGAAGTAGAAGAAGGAGAAGGAGAAGGTGAAGTCAGGAGGGTGAATCAGAAAAAGCAGAAGAAGGAGAAGGAGAAGGTGAAGTCTGGAGGGTGAATCAGAAGAAGTAGAAGATGGAGAAGGAGAAGGTGTAGTCTGGAGGGTGAATCAGAAGAAGTAGACGAAGGAGAAGGAGAAGGTGAAGTCTGGAGGGTGAATCAGAAGAAGCAGAAGAAGGAGAAGGAGAAGGTGAAGTCTGGAGGGTGAATCAGAAGAAGTAGAAGAAGGAGAAGGAGAAGGTGAAGTCTGGAGGGTGAATCAGAAGAAGCAGAATAAGGAGAAGGAGAAGGTGAAGTCTGGAGGGTGAATCAGAAGAAGCAGAAGAAGGAGAAGGAGAAGGTGAAGTCTGGAGGGAGAAGCAGAAGATGTAGAAGAAGGAGAAGGAGAAGATGAAGTCTGGAGGGTGAATCAGAAGAAGTAGAAGAAGGAGAAGGAGAAGGTGAAGTCTGGAGGGTGAATCAGAAGAAGTAGAAGAAGGAGAAGGAGAAGGTGAAGTCTGGAGGGTGAATCAGAAGAAGCAGAAGAAGGAGAAGAAGAAGGTGAAGTCTGGAGGGTGAATCAGAAGAAGTAGAAGATGGAGAAGGAGAAGGTGTAGTCTGGAGGGTGAATCAGAAGAGGTAGACGAAGGAGAAGGAGAAGGTGAAGTCTGGAGGGTGAATCAGAAGAAGCAGAAGAAGGAGAAGGAGAAGGTGAAGTCTGGAGGGTGATTCAGACGAAGTAGCAGAAGGAGAAGGAGAAGGTGAAGTCTGGAGGGTGAATCAGAAGAAGCAGAAGAAGGAGAAGGAGAAGGTGAAGACTGGAGGGTGAATCAGAAGAAGTAGAAGAAGGAGAAGGAGAAGGTGAAGTCTGGAGGGTGAATCAGAAGAAGTAGAAGAAGGAGAAGGAGAAGGCGAAGTCTGGAGGGTGAATCAGAAGAAGCAGAAGAAGGAGAAGGAGAAGGTGAAGTCTGGAGGGTGAATCAGAAGAAGCAAAAGAAGGAGAAGGAGAAGATGAAGTCTGGAGGGTGAATCAGAAGAAGTAGAAGAAGGAGAAGGAGAAGGTGAGGTCTGGAGGGTGAATCAGAAGAAGCAGTAGAAGGAGAAGGAGAAGGTGAGGTCTGAAGGGTGAATCAGAAGAAGCAGAAGAAAGAGAAGGAGAATGTGAAGTCTGGAGGGTGAATCAGAAGAAGCAGAAGAAGGAGAAGGAGAAGGTGAAGTCTGGAGGGTGAATCAGAAGAAGTAGAAGAAGGAGAGGGAGAAGGTGAAGTCTGGAGGGTGAATCAGAAGAAGCAGAAGAAGGAGAAGGAGAAGGTGAAGTCTGGAGGGTGAATCAGAAGAAGCAGAAGAAGGAGAAGGAGAAGATGAAGTCTGGAGGGTGAATCAGAAGAAGTAGAAGAAGGAGAAGGAGAAGGTGAAGTCTGGAGGGTGAATCAGAAGAAGCAAAAGAAGGAGAAGGAGAAGGTGAAGTCTGGAGGGTGAATCAGAAGAAGCAGAAGAAGGAGAAGGAGAAGGTGAAGTCTGGAGGGTGAATCAGAAGAAGCAGAATAAGGAGAAGGAGAAGGTGAAGTCTGGAGGGTGAATCAGAAGAAGCAGAAGAAGGAGAAGGAGAAGGTGAAGTCTGGAGGGTGAATCAGAAGAAGTCGAAGAAGGAGAAGCTGAAGTCTGGAGGGTGAAGCAGAAGAAGTAGAAGAAGGAGAAGGAGAAGGTGAAGTCAGGAGGGTGAATCAGAAGAAGTAGAAGAAGGAGAAGGAGGTGAAGTCAGGAGGGTGAATCAGAAGAAGCAGAAGAAGGAGAAGGAGAAGTTGAAGTCAGGAGGGAGAAGCAGAAGAAGTAGAAGAACGAGAAGGAGAAGGTGAAGTCTGGAGGGTGAATCAGAAGAAGCAGAAGAAGTAGAAGGAGAAGGTGAAGTCTGGAGGGTGAATCAGAAGAAGCAGAAGAAGGAGAAGGAGAAGGTGAAGTCTGGAGGGTGAATCAGAAGAAGCAGAAGAAGGAGAAGTAGAAGGTGAAGTCTGGAGGGAGAAGCAGAAGATGTAGAAGAAGGAGAAGGAGAAGATGAAGTCTGGAGGGTGAATCAGAAGAAGTAGAAGAAGGAGAAGGAGAAGGTGAAGTCTGGAGGGTGAATCAGAAGAAGTAGAAGAAGGAGAAGGAGAAGGTGAAGTCTGGAGGGTGAATCAGAAGAAGCAGAAGAAGGAGAAGAAGAAGGTGAAGTCTGGAGGGTGAATCAGAAGAAGTAGAAGATGGAGAAGGAGAAGGTGTAGTCTGGAGGGTGAATCAGAAGAGGTAGACGAAGGAGAAGGAGAAGGTGAAGTCTGGAGGGTGAATCAGAAGAAGCAGAAGAAGGAGAAGGAGAAGGTGAAGTCTGGAGGGTGATTCAGACGAAGTAGCAGAAGGAGAAGGAGAAGGTGAAGTCTGGAGGGTGAATCAGAAGAAGCAGAAGAAGGAGAAGGAGAAGGTGAAGACTGGAGGGTGAATCAGAAGAAGTAGAAGAAGGAGAAGGAGAAGGTGAAGTCTGGAGTGTGAATCAGAAGAAGTAGAAGAAGGAGAAGGAGAAGGCGAAGTCTGGAGGGTGAATCAGAAGAAGCAGAAGAAGGAGAAGGAGAAGGTGAAGTCTGGAGGGTGAATCAGAAGAAGCAAAAGAAGGAGAAGGAGAAGATGAAGTCTGGAGGGTGAATCAGAAGAAGTAGAAGAAGGAGAAGGAGAAGGTGAGGTCTGGAGGGTGAATCAGAAGAAGCAGTAGAAGGAGAAGGAGAAGGTGAGGTCTGAAGGGTGAATCAGAAGAAGCAGAAGAAAGAGAAGGAGAATGTGAAGTCTGGAGGGTGAATCAGAAGAAGCAGAAGAAGGAGAAGGAGAAGGTGAAGTCTGGAGGGTGAATCAGAAGAAGTAGAAGAAGGAGAGGGAGAAGGTGAAGTCTGGAGGGTGAATCAGAAGAAGCAGAAGAAGGAGAAGGAGAAGGTGAAGTCTGGAGGGTGAATCAGAAGAAGCAGAAGAAGGAGAAGGAGAAGATGAAGTCTGGAGGGTGAATCAGAAGAAGTAGAAGAAGGAGAAGGAGAAGGTGAAGTCTGGAGGGTGAATCAGAAGAAGCAAAAGAAGGAGAAGGAGAAGGTGAAGTCTGGAGGGTGAATCAGAAGAAGCAGAAGAAGGAGAAGGAGAAGGTGAAGTCTGGAGGGTGAATCAGAAGAAGCAGAATAAGGAGAAGGAGAAGGTGAAGTCTGGAGGGTGAATCAGAAGAAGCAGAAGAAGGAGAAGGAGAAGGTGAAGTCTGGAGGGTGAATCAGAAGAAGTCGAAGAAGGAGAAGCTGAAGTCTGGAGGGTGAAGCAGAAGAAGTAGAAGAAGGAGAAGGAGAAGGTGAAGTCAGGAGGGTGAATCAGAAGAAGTAGAAGAAGGAGAAGGAGGTGAAGTCAGGAGGGTGAATCAGAAGAAGCAGAAGAAGGAGAAGGAGAAGGTGAAGTCAGGAGGGAGAAGCAGAAGAAGTAGAAGAACGAGAAGGAGAAGGTGAAGTCTGGAGGGTGAATCAGAAGAAGCAGAAGAAGTAGAAGGAGAAGGTGAAGTCTGGAGGGTGAATCAGAAGAAGCAGAAGAAGGAGAAGGAGAAGGTGAAGTCTGGAGGGTGAATCAGAAGAAGCAGAATAAGAAGAAGGAGAAGGTGAAGTCTGGAGGGTCAATCAGAAGAAGCAGAAGAAGGAGAAGGAGAAGGTGAAGTCTGGAGGGTGAATCAGAAGAAGTAGAAGTAGAAGGAGAAGGAGAAGGTGAAGTCTGGAGGGTGAAGCAGAAGAAGTAGAAGAAGGAGAAGGGGAAGGTGAAGTCAGGAGGGTGAATCAGAAGAAGTAGAAGAAGGAGAAGGAGAAGGTGAAGTCTGGAGGGTGAATCAGAAGAAGTAGAAGATGGAGAAGGAGAAGGTGTAGTCTGGAGGGTGAATCAGAAGAAGTAGACGAAGGAGAAGGAGAAGGTGAAGTCTGGAGGGTGAATCAGAAGAAGCAGAAGAAGGAGAAGGAGAAGGTGAAGTCTGGAGGGTGAATCAGAAGAAGTAGAAGAAGGAGAAGGAGAAGGTGAAGTCTGGAGGGTGAATCAGAAGAAGCAGAAGAAGGAGAAGGAGAAGGTGAAGTCTGGAGGGTGAATCAGAAGAAGCAGAAGAAGGAGAAGGAGAAGGTGAAGTCTGGAGGGTGAATCAGAAGAAGCAGAAGAAGGAGAAGGAGAAGGTGAAGTCTGGAGGGTGAATCAGAAGAAGCAGAAGAAGTAGAAGGAGAAGGTGAAGTCTGGAGGGTGAATCAGAAGAAGTAGAAGAAGGAGAAGGAGAAGGTGAAGTCTGGAATGTGAATCAGAAGAAGCAGAAGAAGGAGAAGGAGAAGGTGAAGTCAGGAGGGTTAATCATAAGAAGCAGAAGAAGGAGAAGGAGAAGGTGAAGTCTGGAGGGTGAATCAGAAGAAGAAGAAGAAGGAGAAGGAGAAGGTGAAGACTGGAGGGTGAATCAGAAGAAGTAGAAGAAGGAGAAGGAGAAGGTGAAGTCTGGAGGGTGAATCAGAAGAAGTAGAAGAAGGAGAAGGAGAAGGCGAAGTTTGGAGGGTGAATCAGAAGAAGCAGAAGAAGGAGAAGGAGAAGGTGAAGTCTGGAGGGTGAATCAGAAGAAGCAGAAGAAGGAGAAGGAGAAGATGAAGTCTGGAGGGTGAATCAGAAGAAGTAGAAGAAGGAGAAGGAGAAGGTGAGGTCTGGAGGGTGAATCAGAAGAAGCAGAAGAAGGAGAAGGAGAAGGTGAAGTCCGAAGGGTGAATCAGAAGAAGCAGAAGAAGGAGAAGGAGAAGGTGAAGTCTGGAGGGTGAATCAGAAGAAGCAGAAGAAGGAGAAGGAGAAGGTGAAGTTTGGAGGGTGAATCAGAAGAATCAGAAGAAGGAGAAGGAGAAGGTGAAGTCAGGAGGGGGAATCAGAAGAAGTTGAAGAAGGAGAAGGAGAAGGTGAAGTCAGGAGGGTGAATCAGAAGAAGCAGAAGAAGGAGAAGGAGAAGGTGAAGTCTGGAGGGTGAATCGGAAGAATCAGAAGAAGGAGAAGGAGAAGGTGAAGTCTGGAGGGTGAATCAGAAGAAGCAGAAGAAAGAGAAGGAGAAGGTGAAGTCTGGAGGGTGAAGCAGAAGAAGCAGCAGAAGGAGAAGGAGAAGATGAAGACTGGAGGGTGAATCAGGAGAAGTAGAAGAAGGAGAAGGAGAAGGTGAAGTCTGGAGGGTGAATCAGAAGAAGTAGAAGAAGGAGAAGGAGAAGGTGAAGTCTGGAGGGTGAATCAGAAGAAGCAGAAGAAGGAGAAGGAGAAGGTGAAGTCTGGAGGGTGAATCAGAAGAAGCAGAAGAAGGAGAAGGAGAAGATGAAGTCTGGAGGGTGAATCAGAAGAAGTAGAAGAAGGAGAAGGAGAAGGTGAGGTCTGGAGGGTGAATGTGAAGAAGCAGAAGAAGGAGATGGAGAAGGTGAAGTCTGAAGGGTGAATCAGAAGAAGCGGAAGAAGGAGAAGGAGAAGGTGATGCCTGGAGGGTGAATCAGAAGAAGCAGAATAAGGAGAAGGAGAAGGAGAAGTCAGGAGGGTGAAGCAGAAGAAGCAGAAGAAGGAGGAGGAGAAGGTGAAGTCTGGAGGGTGAAGCAGAAGAAGCAGAAGAAGGAGAAGGAGAAGGTGAAGTCTGGAGGGCGTAGCAAAAGAAGCAGAAGAAGGAGAAGGAGAAGGTGAAGTCTGGAGGGTGAAGCAGAAGAAGCAGAAGAAGGGGAAGGAGAAGGTGAAGTCTGGAGGGTGAATCAGAAGAAGTAGAAGAATGAGAAGGAGGAGGTGAAGTCAGGAGGGTGAAGCAGAAGAAGCAGAAGAAGGAGAAGGAGAAGGTGAAGTCTGGAGGGTGAAGCAGAAGAAGCTGAAGAAGGAGAAGGAGAAGGTGAAGTCTGGAGGGTGAAGCAGAAGAAGCAGAAGAAGGAGAAGGAGAAGGTGAAGTCAGGAGGGTGAATCAGAAGAAGTAGAAGAAGGGGAAGGAGAAGGTGAAGTATGGAGGGTGAATCAGAAGAAGTAGAAGAAGGAGAAGGAGAAGGCGAAGTCTGGATGGTGAATCAGAAGAAGTAGAAGAAGGAGAAGGAGAAGGTGAAGTCTGGAGGGTGAATCAGAAGAAGCAGAAGAAGGAGAAGGAGAAGGTGAAGTCTGGAGGGTGAATCAGAAGAAGCAGAAGAAGGAGAAGGAGATGATGAAGTCTGGAGGGTGAATCAGAAGAAGTAGAAAAAAGAGAAGGAGAAGGTGAAGTCTGGAGGGTGAATCAGAAGAAGCAGAAGAAGGAGAAGGAGAAGGTGAAGTCTGGAGGGTGAATCAGAAGAAGCAGAAGAAGGAGAAGGAGAAGGTGAAGTCTGGAGGGTGAATCAGAAGAAGCAGAATAAGGAGAAGGAGAAGGTGAAGTCTGGAGGGTGAATCAGAAGAAGCAGAAGAAGGAGAAGGAGAAGGTGAAGTCTGGAGGGAGAAGCAGAAGATGTAGAAGAAGGAGAAGGAGAAGATGAAGTCTGGAGGGTGAATCAGAAGAAGTAGAAGAAGGAGAAGGAGAAGGTGAAGTCTGGAGGGTGATTCAGACGAAGTAGCAGAAGGAGAAGGAGAAGGTGAAGTCTGGAGGGTGAATCAGAAGAAGCAGAAGAAGGAGAAGGAGAAGGTGAAGACTGGAGGGTGAATCAGAAGAAGTAGAAGAAGGAGAAGGAGAAGGTGAAGTCTGGAGGGTGAATCAGAAGAAGTAGAAGAAGGAGAAGGAGAAGGCGAAGTCTGGAGGGTGAATCAGAAGAAGCAGAAGAAGGAGAAGGAGAAGGTGAAGTCTGGAGGGTGAATCAGACGAAGTAGCAGAAGGAGAAGGAGAAGGTGAAGTCTGGAGGGTGAATCAGAAGAAGCAGAAGAAGGAGAAGGAGAAGGTGAAGACTGGAGGGTGAATCAGAAGAAGTAGAAGAAGGAGAAGGAGAAGGTGAAGTCTGGAGGGTGAATCAGAAGAAGTAGAAGAAGGAGAAGGAGAAGGCGAAGTCTGGAGGGTGAATCAGAAGAAGCAGAAGAAGGAGAAGGAGAAGGTGAAGTCTGGAGGGTGAATCAGAAGAAGCAAAAGAAGGAGAAGGAGAAGATGAAGTCTGGAGGGTGAATCAGAAGAAGTAGAAGAAGGAGAAGGAGAAGGTGAGGTCTGGAGGGTGAATCAGAAGAAGCAGTAGAAGGAGAAGGAGAAGGTGAGGTCTGAAGGGTGAATCAGAAGAAGCAGAAGAAAGAGAAGGAGAATGTGAAGTCTGGAGGGTGAATCAGAAGAAGCAGAAGAAGGAGAAGGAGAAGGTGAAGTCTGGAGGGTGAATCAGAAGAAGTAGAAGAAGCAGAGGGAGAAGGTGAAGTCTGGAGGGTGAATCAGAAGAAGCAGAAGAAGGAGAAGGAGAAGGTGAAGTCTGGAGGGTGAATCAGAAGAAGCAGAAGAAGGAGAAGGAGAAGATGAAGTCTGGAGGGTGAATCAGAAGAAGTAGAAGAAGGAGAAGGAGAAGGTGAAGTCTGGAGGGTGAATCAGAAGAAGCAAAAGAAGGAGAAGGAGAAGGTGAAGTCTGGAGGGTGAATCAGAAGAAGCAGAAGAAGGAGAAGGAGAAGGTGAAGTCTGGAGGGTGAATCAGAAGAAGCAGAATAAGGAGAAGGAGAAGGTGAAGTCTGGAGGGTGAATCAGAAGAAGCAGAAGAAGGAGAAGGAGAAGGTGAAGTCTGGAGGGTGAATCAGAAGAAGTCGAAGAAGGAGAAGCTGAAGTCTGGAGGGTGAAGCAGAAGAAGTAGAAGAAGGAGAAGGAGAAGGTGAAGTCAGGAGGGTGAATCAGAAGAAGTAGAAGAAGGAGAAGGAGGTGAAGTCAGGAGGGTGAATCAGAAGAAGCAGAAGAAGGAGAAGGAGAAGGTGAAGTCAGGAGGGAGAAGCAGAAGAAGTAGAAGAACGAGAAGGAGAAGGTGAAGTCTGGAGGGTGAATCAGAAGAAGCAGAAGAAGTAGAAGGAGAAGGTGAAGTCTGGAGGGTGAATCAGAAGAAGCAGAAGAAGGAGAAGGAGAAGGTGAAGTCTGGAGGGTGAATCAGAAGAAGCAGAATAAGAAGAAGGAGAAGGTGAAGTCTGGAGGGTCAATCAGAAGAAGCAGAAGAAGGAGAAGGAGAAGGTGAAGTCTGGAGGGTGAATCAGAAGAAGTAGAAGGAGAAGGAGAAGGTGAAGTCTGGAGGGTGAAGCAGAAGAAGTAGAAGAAGGAGAAGGGGAAGGTGAAGTCAGGAGGGTGAATCAGAAGAAGTAGAAGAAGGAGAAGGAGAAGGTGAAGTCAGGAGGGTGAATCAGAAAAAGCAGAAGAAGGAGAAGGAGAAGGTGAAGTCTGGAGGGTGAATCAGAAGAAGTAGAAGATGGAGAAGGAGAAGGTGTAGTCTGGAGGGTGAATCAGAAGAAGTAGACGAAGGAGAAGGAGAAGGTGAAGTCTGGAGGGTGAATCAGAAGAAGTAGAAGAAGGAGAAGGAGAAGGCGAAGTCTGGAGGGTGAATCAGAAGAAGCAGAAGAAGGAGAAGGAGAAGGTGAAGTCTGGAGGGTGAATCAGACGAAGTAGCAGAAGGAGAAGGAGAAGGTGAAGTCTGGAGGGTGAATCAGAAGAAGCAGAAGAAGGAGAAGGAGAAGGTGAAGACTGGAGGGTGAATCAGAAGAAGTAGAAGAAGGAGAAGGAGAAGGTGAAGTCTGGAGGGTGAATCAGAAGAAGTAGAAGAAGGAGAAGGAGAAGGCGAAGTCTGGAGGGTGAATCAGAAGAAGCAAAAGAAGGAGAAGGAGAAGATGAAGTCTGGAGGGTGAATCAGAAGAAGTAGAAGAAGGAGAAGGAGAAGGTGAGGTCTGGAGGGTGAATCAGAAGAAGCAGTAGAAGGAGAAGGAGAAGGTGAGGTCTGAAGGGTGAATCAGAAGAAGCAGAAGAAAGAGAAGGAGAATGTGAAGTCTGGAGGGTGAATCAGAAGAAGCAGAAGAAGGAGAAGGAGAAGGTGAAGTCTGGAGGGTGAATCAGAAGAAGTAGAAGAAGCAGAGGGAGAAGGTGAAGTCTGGAGGGTGAATCAGAAGAAGCAGAAGAAGGAGAAGGAGAAGGTGAAGTCTGGAGGGTGAATCAGAAGAAGCAGAAGAAGGAGAAGGAGAAGATGAAGTCTGGAGGGTGAATCAGAAGAAGTAGAAGAAGGAGAAGGAGAAGGTGAAGTCTGGAGGGTGAATCAGAAGAAGCAAAAGAAGGAGAAGGAGAAGGTGAAGTCTGGAGGGTGAATCAGAAGAAGCAGAAGAAGGAGAAGGAGAAGGTGAAGTCTGGAGGGTGAATCAGAAGAAGCAGAATAAGGAGAAGGAGAAGGTGAAGTCTGGAGGGTGAATCAGAAGAAGCAGAAGAAGGAGAAGGAGAAGGTGAAGTCTGGAGGGTGAATCAGAAGAAGTCGAAGAAGGAGAAGCTGAAGTCTGGAGGGTGAAGCAGAAGAAGTAGAAGAAGGAGAAGGAGAAGGTGAAGTCAGGAGGGTGAATCAGAAGAAGTAGAAGAAGGAGAAGGAGGTGAAGTCAGGAGGGTGAATCAGAAGAAGCAGAAGAAGGAGAAGGAGAAGGTGAAGTCAGGAGGGAGAAGCAGAAGAAGTAGAAGAACGAGAAGGAGAAGGTGAAGTCTGGAGGGTGAATCAGAAGAAGCAGAAGAAGTAGAAGGAGAAGGTGAAGTCTGGAGGGTGAATCAGAAGAAGCAGAAGAAGGAGAAGGAGAAGGTGAAGTCTGGAGGGTGAATCAGAAGAAGCAGAATAAGAAGAAGGAGAAGGTGAAGTCTGGAGGGTCAATCAGAAGAAGCAGAAGAAGGAGAAGGAGAAGGTGAAGTCTGGAGGGTGAATCAGAAGAAGTAGAAGGAGAAGGAGAAGGTGAAGTCTGGAGGGTGAAGCAGAAGAAGTAGAAGAAGGAGAAGGGGAAGGTGAAGTCAGGAGGGTGAATCAGAAGAAGTAGAAGAAGGAGAAGGAGAAGGTGAAGTCAGGAGGGTGAATCAGAAAAAGCAGAAGAAGGAGAAGGAGAAGGTGAAGTCTGGAGGGTGAATCAGAAGAATCAGAAGAAGGAGAAGGAGAAGGTGAAGTCAGGAGGGGGAATCAGAAGAAGTTGAAGAAGGAGAAGGAGAAGGTGAAGTCAGGAGGGTGAATCAGAAGAAGCAGAAGAAGGAGAAGGAGAAGGTGAAGTCTGGAGGGTGAATCGGAAGAATCAGAAGAAGGAGAAGGAGAAGGTGAAGTCTGGAGGGTGAATCAGAAGAAGCAGAAGAAAGAGAAGGAGAAGGTGAAGTCTGGAGGGTGAAGCAGAAGAAGCAGCAGAAGGAGAAGGAGAAGATGAAGACTGGAGGGTGAATCAGGAGAAGTAGAAGAAGGAGAAGGAGAAGGTGAAGTCTGGAGGGTGAATCAGAAGAAGCAGAAGAAGGAGAAGGAGAAGGTGAAGTCTGGAGGGTGAATCAGAAGAAGTAGAAGAAGGAGAAGGAGAAGGTGTAGTCTGGAGGGTGAATCAGAAGAAGTAGACGAAGGAGAAGGAGAAGGTGAAGTCTGGAGGGTGAATCAGAAGAAGCAGAAGAAGGAGAAGGAGAAGGTGAAGTCTGGAGGGTGAATCAGAAGAAGTAGAAGAAGGAGAAGGAGAAGGTGAAGTCTGGAGGGTGAATCAGAAGAAGCAGAAGAAGGAGAAGGAGAAGGTGAAGTCTGGAGGGTGAATCAGAAGAAGCAGAAGAAGGAGAAGGAGAAGGTGAAGTCTGGAGGGTGAATCAGAAGAAGCAGAAGAAGGAGAAGGAGAAGGTGAAGTCTGGAGGGTGAATCAGAAGAAGCAGAAGAAGTAGAAGGAGAAGGTGAAGTCTGGAGGGTGAATCAGAAGAAGTAGAAGAAGGAGAAGGAGAAGGTGAAGTCTGGAATGTGAATCAGAAGAAGCAGAAGAAGGAGAAGGAGAAGGTGAAGTCAGGAGGGTGAATCAGAAGAAGCAGAAGAAGGAGAAGGAGAAGGTGAAGTCTGGAGGGTGAATCAGAAGAAGAAGAAGAAGGAGAAGGAGAAGGTGAAGACTGGAGGGTGAATCAGAAGAAGTAGAAGAAGGAGAAGGAGAAGGTGAAGTCTGGAGGGTGAATCAGAAGAAGTAGAAGAAGGAGAAGGAGAAGGCGAAGTTTGGAGGGTGAATCAGAAGAAGCAGAAGAAGGAGAAGGAGAAGGTGAAGTCTGGAGGGTGAATCAGAAGAAGCAGAAGAAGGAGAAGGAGAAGATGAAGTCTGGAGGGTGAATCAGAAGAAGTAGAAGAAGGAGAAGGAGAAGGTGAGGTCTGGAGGGTGAATCAGAAGAAGCAGAAGAAGGAGAAGGAGAAGGTGAAGTCCGAAGGGTGAATCAGAAGAAGCAGAAGAAGGAGAAGGAGAAGGTGAAGTCTGGAGGGTGAATCAGAAGAAGCAGAAGAAGGAGAAGGAGAAGGTGAAGTTTGGAGGGTGAATCAGAAGAATCAGAAGAAGGAGAAGGAGAAGGTGAAGTCAGGAGGGGGAATCAGAAGAAGTTGAAGAAGGAGAAGGAGAAGGTGAAGTCAGGAGGGTGAATCAGAAGAAGCAGAAGAAGGAGAAGGAGAAGGTGAAGTCTGGAGGGTGAATCGGAAGAATCAGAAGAAGGAGAAGGAGAAGGTGAAGTCTGGAGGGTGAATCAGAAGAAGCAGAAGAAAGAGAAGGAGAAGGTGAAGTCTGGAGGGTGAAGCAGAAGAAGCAGCAGAAGGAGAAGGAGAAGATGAAGACTGGAGGGTGAATCAGGAGAAGTAGAAGAAGGAGAAGGAGAAGGTGAAGTCTGGAGGGTGAATCAGAAGAAGTAGAAGAAGGAGAAGGAGAAGGTGAAGTCTGGAGGGTGAATCAGAAGAAGCAGAAGAAGGAGAAGGAGAAGGTGAAGTCTGGAGGGTGAATCAGAAGAAGCAGAAGAAGGAGAAGGAGAAGATGAAGTCTGGAGGGTGAATCAGAAGAAGTAGAAGAAGGAGAAGGAGAAGGTGAGGTCTGGAGGGTGAATGTGAAGAAGCAGAAGAAGGAGATGGAGAAGGTGAAGTCTGAAGGGTGAATCAGAAGAAGCGGAAGAAGGAGAAGGAGAAGGTGATGCCTGGAGGGTGAATCAGAAGAAGTAGAAGAAGGAGAAGGAGAAGGTGAAGTCTGGAGGGTGAATCAGAAGAAGCAGAAGAAGGAGAAGGAGAAGGTGAAGTCTGGAGGGTGAACCAGAAGAAGCAGAAGAAGGAGAAGGAGAAGGTGAAGTCTGGAGGGTGAATCAGAAGAAGCAGAATAAGGAGAAGGAGAAGGAGAAGTCAGGAGGGTGAAGCAGAAGAAGCAGAAGAAGGAGGAGGAGAAGGTGAAGTCTGGAGGGTGAAGCAGAAGAAGCAGAAGAAGGAGAAGGAGAAGGTGAAGTCTGGAGGGCGTAGCAGAAGAAGCAGAAGAAGGAGAAGGAGAAGGTGAAGTCTGGAGGGTGAAGCAGAAGAAGCAGAAGAAGGGGAAGGAGAAGGTGAAGTCTGGAGGGTGAATCAGAAGAAGTAGAAGAATGAGAAGGAGGAGGTGAAGTCAGGAGGGTGAAGCAGAAGAAGCAGAAGAAGGAGAAGGAGAAGGTGAAGTCTGGAGGGTGAAGCAGAAGAAGCTGAAGAAGGAGAAGGAGAAGGTGAAGTCTGGAGGGTGAAGCAGAAGAAGCAGAAGAAGGAGAAGGAGAAGGTGAAGTCAGGAGGGTGAATCAGAAGAAGTAGAAGAAGGGGAAGGAGAAGGTGAAGTCTGGAGGGTGAATCAGAAGAAGTAGAAGAAGGAGAAGGAGAAGGCGAAGTCTGGATGGTGAATCAGAAGAAGTAGAAGAAGGAGAAGGAGAAGGTGAAGTCTGGAGGGTGAATCAGAAGAAGCAGAAGAAGGAGAAGGAGAAGGTGAAGTCTGGAGGGTGAATCAGAAGAAGCAGAAGAAGGAGAAGGAGATGATGAAGTCTGGAGGGTGAATCAGAAGAAGTAGAAAAAAGAGAAGGAGAAGGTGAAGTCTGGAGGGTGAATCAGAAGAAGCAGAAGAAGGAGAAGGAGAAGGTGAAGTCTGGAGGGTGAATCAGAAGAAGCAGAAGAAGGAGAAGGAGAAGGTGAAGTCTGGAGGGTGAATCAGAAGAAGCAGAATAAGGAGAAGGAGAAGGTGAAGTCTGGAGGGTGAATCAGAAGAAGCAGAAGAAGGAGAAGGAGAAGGTGAAGTCTGGAGGGAGAAGCAGAAGATGTAGAAGAAGGAGAAGGAGAAGATGAAGTCTGGAGGGTGAATCAGAAGAAGTAGAAGAAGGAGAAGGAGAAGGTGAAGTCTGGAGGGTGAATCAGAAGGAGTAGAAGAAGGAGAAGGAGAAGGTGAAGTCTGGAGGGTGAATCAGAAGAAGCAGAAGAAGGAGAAGAAGAAGGTGAAGTCTGGAGGGTGAATCAGAAGAAGTAGAAGATGGAGAAGGAGTAGGTGTAGTCTGGAGGGTGAATCAGAAGAGGTAGACGAAGGAGAAGGAGAAGGTGAAGTCTGGAGGGTGAAGCAGAAGAAGCAGAAGAAGGAGAAGGAGAAGGTGAAGACTGGAGGGTGAATCAGAAGAAGAAGAAGAAGGAGAAGGAGAAGGTGAAGTCTGGAGGGTGAATTAGAAGAAGTAGAAGAAGGAGAAGGAGAAGGTGATGTCTGAAGGGTGAATCAGAAGAAGCAGAAGAAGGAGCAGGTGAAGTCTGGAGGGTGAATCAGAAGAAGCAGAAGAAGGAGAAGGACAAGATGAAGTCTGGAGGGTGAATCAGAAGAAGTAGAAGAAGGAGAAGTAGAAGGTGAGGTCTGGAGGGTGAATCAGAAGAAGCAGAAGAAGGAGAAGGAGAAGGTGAAGTCTGGAGGGTGAATCAGAAGAAGCAGAAGAAGGAGAAGGAGAAGATGAAGTCTGGAGCTTGAATCAGAAGAAGCAGAAGAAGGAGAAGGAGAAGGTGAAGTCAGGAGGGTGAATCAGAAGATGCAGAAGAAGGAGAAGGAGAAGGTGAAGTTAGGAGGGTGAATCAGAAGAAGCAGAAGAAGGAGAAGGAGAAGGTGAAGTCAGGGGGGTGAAGCAGAAGAAGTAGAAGAAGGAGAAGGAGAAGGTGAAGTCAGGAGGGTGAAGCAGAAGAAGCAGAAGAAGGAGAAGGAGAAGGTGAAGTCAGGAGTGTGAATCAGAAGAAGCAGAAGAAGGAGAAGGAGAAGGTGAAGTTAGGAGGGTGAATCAGAAGAAGCAGAAGAAGGAGAAGGAGAAGGTGAAGTCAGGGGGGTGAAGCAGAAGAAGTAGAAGAAGGAGAAGGAGAAGGTGAAGTCTGGAGGGTGAATCAGAAGAAGCAGAAGTAGGAGAAGGAGAAGGTGAAGTCTGGAGGGTGAATCAGAAGAAGCAGAAGAAGGAAAAGGAGAAGGTGAAGTCAGGAGTGTGAATCAGAAGAAGCAGAAGA
Source organism: Somniosus microcephalus (assembly GCF_052327205.1). Taxonomy (NCBI): domain Eukaryota; kingdom Metazoa; phylum Chordata; class Chondrichthyes; order Squaliformes; family Somniosidae; genus Somniosus; species Somniosus microcephalus. Next base: position 24,755 of record NW_028225762.1, read on the forward strand.
AGGAGAAGGAGAAGGTGAAGTTAGGAGGGTGAATCAGAAGAAGCAGAAGAAGGAGAAGGAGAAGGTGAAGTCAGGGGGGTGAAGCAGAAGAAGTAGAAGAAGGAGAAGGAGAAGGTGAAGTCTGGAGGGCGCAGCAGAAGAAGCAGAAGAAGGAGAAGGAGAAGGTGAAGTCAGGAGGCTGAAGCAGAAGAAGCAGAAGAAGGAGAAGGAGAAGGTGAAGTCTGGAGGGCGCAGCAGAAGAAGCAGAAGAAGGAGAAGGAGAAGGTGAAGTCTGGAGGGTGAAGCAGAAGAAGCAGAAGAAGGAGAAGGAGAAGGTGGAAGTGTGGAGGGTGAATCAGAAGAAGTAGAAGAAGGAGAAGGAGAAGGTGAAGTCAGGAGGGTGAAGCAGAAGAAGCAGAAGAAGTAGAAGGAGAAGGTGAAGTCTGGAGGGTGAAGCAGAAGAAGCAGAAGAAGGAAAAGGAGAAGGTGAAGACTGGAGGGCGAAGCAGAAGAAGCAGAAGAAGGAGAAGGAGAAGGTGAAGTCTGGAGGGTGAAGCAGTAGAAGCAGTAGAAGGAGAAAGAGAAGGTGAAGTCTGGAGGGTGAATCAGAAGAAGTAGAAGAAGGAGAAGGAGAAGTTGAAGTCAGGAGGGTGAAGCAGAAGAAGCAGAAGAAGGAGAAGGAGAAGGTGACGTCTGGAGGGTGAAGCAGAAGAAGCAGGAGAAGGAGAAGGTGAAGTCTGGAGGGTGAAGCAGAAGAAACAGAAGAAGGAAAAGGAGAAGGTGAAGTCAGGAGGGTGAATCAGAAGAAGTAGAAGAAGGAGAAGGAGAAGGTGAAGTCTGGAGGGTGAATCTGAAGAAGTAGAAAAAGGAGAAGGAGAAGGTGTAGTCTGGAGGGTGAATCAGAAGAAGTAGACGAAGGAGAAGGAGAAGGTGAAGTCTGGAGTGTGAATCAGAAGAAGCAGAAGAAGGAGAAGGAGAAGGTGAAGTCTGGAGGGTGAATCAGAAGAAGTAGAAGAAGGAGAAGGAGAAGGTGAAGTCTGGAGGGTGAATCAGAAGAAGCAGAAGAAGGAGAAGGAGAAGGTGAAGTCTGGAGGGTGAATCAGAAGAAGCAGAAGAAGGAGAAGGAGAAGGTGAAGTCTGGAGGGTGAATCAGAAGAAGCAGAAGAAGGAGAAGGAGAAGGTGAAGTCTGGAGGGAGAATCAGAAGAAGCAGAAGAAGTAGAAGGAGAAGGTGAAGACTGGAGGGTGAATCATTAGAAGTAGAAGAAGGAGAAGGAGAAGGTGAAGTCTGGAGGGTGAAGCAGAAGAAGTAGAAGAAGGAGAAGGAGAAGGTGAGGTCTGGAGGGTGAATCAGAAGAAGTAGAAGAAGGAGAAGGAGAAGGTGAAGTCTGGAGGGTGAATCAGAAGAAGCAGAAGAAGGAGAAGGAGAAGGTGAAGTCTGGAGGGTGAATCAGAAGAATCAGAAGAAGGAGAAGGAGAAGGTGAAGTCTGGAGGGTGAATCAGAAGAAGCAGAAGAAAGAGAAGGAGAAGGTGAAGTCTGGAGGGTGAAGCAGAAGAAGCAGAAGAAGGAGAAGGAGAAGGTGAAGACTGGAGGGTGAATCAGAAGAAGAAGAAGAAGGAGAAGGAGAAGGTGACGTCTGGAGGGTGAATTAGAAGAAGTAGAAGAAGGAGAAGGAGAAGGTGAAGTCTGGAGGGTGAATCAGAAGAAGCAGAAGAAGGAGAAGGAGAAGATGAAGTCTGGAGGGTGAATCAGAAGAAGTAGAAGAAGGAGAAGGAGAAGGTGAAGTCTGGAGGGTGAATCAGAAGAAGTAGAAGAAGGAATAGGAGAAGGTGTAGTCTGGAGGGTGAATCAGAAAAAGTAGACGAAGGAGAAGGAGAAGGTGAAGTCTGGAGTGTGAATCTGAAGAAGCAGAAGAAGGAGAAGGAGAAGGTGAAGTCTGGAGGGTGAATCAGAAGAAGTAGAAGAAGGAGAAGGAGAGGGTGAAGTCTGGAGGGTGAATCAGAAGAAGCAGAAGAAGGAGAAGGAGAAGGTGAAGTCTGGAGGGTGAATCAGAAGAAGCAGAAGAAGGAGAAGGAGAAGGTGAAGTCTGGAGGGTGAATCAGAAGAAGCAGAAGAAGGAGAAGGAGAAGGTGAAGTCTGGAGGGAGAATTAGAAGAAGCAGAAGAAGTAGAAGGAGAAGGTGAAGTCTGGAGGGTGAATCAGAAGAAGTAGAAGAAGGAGAAGGAGAAGGTGAAGTCTGGAGGGTGAATCAGAAGAAGCAGAAGAAGCAGAAGGAGAAGTTAAGTCAGGAGGGTGAATCAGAAGAAGCAGAAGAAGGAGAAGGAGAAGGTGATGTCTGGAGGGTGAATCAGAAGAAGCAGAAGAAGGAGAAGGAGAAGGTGAAGACTGGAGGGTGAATCAGAAGAAGTAGAAGAAGGAGAAGGAGAAGGTGAAGTCTGGAGGGTGAATCAGAAGAAGCAGAAGAAGGAGAAGGAGAAGGTGAAGTCTGGAGGGTGAATCAGAAGAAGTAGAAGAAGGAGAAGGAGAAGGTGAAGTCTGGAGGGTGAAGCAGAAGAAGTAGAAGAAGGATAAGGAGAAGGTGAAGTCAGGAGGGTGAATCAGAAGAAGGAGAAGGAGAAGGTGAAGTCAGGAGGGTGAATCAGAAGAAGTAGAAGAAGGAGAAGGAGAAGGTGAGGTCTGGAGGGTGAATCAGAAGAAGCAGAAGAAGGAGAAGGAGAAGGAGAAGTCTGGAGGGTGAATCAGAAGAAGTAGAAGAAGGAGAAGGAGAAGGTGAAGTCTGGAGGGTGAAGCAGAAGAAGTAGAAGAAGGAGAAGGAGAAGGTGAAGTCAGGAGGGTGAATCAGAAGAAGTAGAAGAAGGAGAAGGAGAAGGTGAAGTCAGGAGGGTGAATCAGAAGAAGCAGAAGAAGGAGAAGGAGAAGGTGAAGTCTGGAGAGTGAATCAGAAGAATCAGAAGAAGGAGAAGGAGAAGGTGAAGTCTGGAGGGTGAATCAGAAGAAGCAGAAGAAAGAGAAGGAGAAGGTGAAGTCTGGAGGGTGAAGCAGAAGAAGCAGAAGAAGGAGAAGGAGAAGGTGAAGTCTGGAGGGTGAATTAGAAGAAGTAGAAGAAGGAGAAGGAGAAGGTGAAGTCTGAAGGGTGAATCAGAAGAAGCAGAAGAAGGAGAAGGAGAAGGTGAAGTCTGGAGGGTGAATCAGAAGAAGCAGAAGAAGGAGAAGGAGAAGATGAAGTCTGGAGGGTGAATCAGAAGAAGTAGAAGAAGGAGAAGGAGAAGGTGAAGTCTGGAGGGTGAATCAGAAGAAGCAGAAGAAGGAGAAGGAGAAGATGAAGTCTGGAGCTTGAATCAGAAGAAGCAGAAGAAGGAGAAGGAGAAGGTGAAGTCAGGAGGGTGAATCAGAAGATGCAGAAGAAGGAGAAGGAGAAGGTGAAGTTAGGAGGGTGAATCAGAAGAAGCAGAAGAAGGAGAAGGAGAAGGTGAAGTCAGGGGGGTGAAGCAGAAGAAGTAGAAGAAGGAGATGGAGAAGGTGAAGTCAGGAGGGTGAAGCAGAAGAAGCAGAAGAAGGAGAAGGAGAAGGTGAAGTCAGGAGTGTGAATCAGAAGAAGCAGAAGAAGGAGAAGGAGAAGGTGAAGTTAGGAGGGTGAATCAGAAGAAGCAGAAGAAGGAGAAGGAGAAGGTGAAGTCAGGGGGGTGAAGCAGAAGAAGTAGAAGAAGGAGAAGGAGAAGGTGAAGTCTGGAGGGTGAATCAGAAGAAGCAGAAGTAGGAGAAGGAGAAGGTGAAGTCTGGAGGGTGAATCAGAAGAAGCAGAAGAAGGAAAAGGAGAAGGTGAAGTCAGGAGTGTGAATCAGAAGAAGCAGAAGAAGGAGAAGGAGAAGGTGAAGTTAGGAGGGTGAATCAGAAGAAGCAGAAGAAGGAGAAGGAGAAGGTGAAGTCAGGGGGGTGAAGCAGAAGAAGTAGAAGAAGGAGAAGGAGAAGGTGAAGTCAGGAGGCTGAAGCAGAAGAAGCAGAAGAAGGAGAAGGAGAAGGTGAAGTCTGGAGGGCGCAGCAGAAGAAGCAGAAGAAGGAGAAGGAGAAGGTGAAGTCTGGAGGGTGAAGCAGAAGAAGCAGAAGAAGGAGATGGAGAAGGTGGAAGTGTGGAGGGTGAATCAGAAGAAGTAGAAGAAGGAGAAGGAGAAGGTGAAGTCAGGAGGGTGAAGCAGAAGAAGCAGAAGAAGTAGAAGGAGAAGGTGAAGTCTGGAGGGTGAAGCAGAAGAAGCAGAAGAAGGAGAAGGAGAAGGTGAAGACTGGAGGGCGAAGCAGAAGAAGCAGAAGAAGGAGAAGGAGAAGGTGAAGTCTGGAGGGTGAAGCAGAAGAAGCAGTAGAAGGAGAAGGAGAAGGTGAAGTCTGGAGGGTGAATCAGAAGAAGTAGAAGAAGGAGAAGGAGAAGTTGAAGTCAGGAGGGTGAAGCAGAAGAAGCAGAAGAAGGAGAAGGAGAAGGTGACGTCTGGAGGGTGAAGCAGAAGAAGCAGGAGAAGGAGAAGGTGAAGTCTGGAGGGTGAAGCAGAAGAAACAGAAGAAGGAAAAGGAGAAGGTGAAGTCAGGAGGGTGAATCAGAAGAAGTAGAAGAAGGAGAAGGAGAAGGTGAAGTCTGGAGGGTGAATCTGAAGAAGTAGAAAAAGGAGAAGGAGAAGGTGTAGTCTGGAGGGTGAATCAGAAGAAGTAGACGAAGGAGAAGGAGAAGGTGAAGTCTGGAGTGTGAATCAGAAGAAGCAGAAGAAGGAGAAGGAGAAGGTGAAGTCTGGAGGGTGAATCAGAAGAAGTAGAAGAAGGAGAAGGAGAAGGTGAAGTCTGGAGGGTGAATCAGAAGAAGCAGAAGAAGGAGAAGGAGAAGGTGAAGTCTGGAGGGTGAATCAGAAGAAGCAGAAGAAGGAGAAGGAGAAGGTGAAGACTGGAGGGCGAAGCAGAAGAAGCAGAAGAAGGAGAAGGAGAAGGTGAAGACTGGAGGGCGAAGCAGAAGAAGCAGAAGAAGGAGAAGGAGAAGGTGAAGTCTGGAGGGTGAAGCAGAAGAAGCAGTAGAAGGAGAAGGAGAAGGTGAAGTCTGGAGGGTGAATCAGAAGAAGTAGAAGAAGGAGAAGGAGAAGTTGAAGTCAGGAGGGTGAAGCAGAAGAAGCAGAAGAAGGAGAAGGAGAAGGTGACGTCTGGAGGGTGAAGCAGAAGAAGCAGGAGAAGGAGAAGGTGAAGTCTGGAGGGTGAAGCAGAAGAAACAGAAGAAGGAAAAGGAGAAGGTGAAGTTAGGAGGGTGAATCAGAAGAAGTAGAAGAAGGAGAAGGAGAAGGTGAAGTCTGGAGGGTGAATCTGAAGAAGTAGAAAAAGGAGAAGGAGAAGGTGTAGTCTGGAGGGTGAATCAGAAGAAGTAGACGAAGGAGAAGGAGAAGGTGAAGTCTGGAGTGTGAATCAGAAGAAGCAGAAGAAGGAGAAGGAGAAGGTGAAGTCTGGAGGGTGAATCAGAAGAAGTAGAAGAAGGAGAAGGAGAAGGTGAAGTCTGGAGGGTGAATCAGAAGAAGCAGAAGAAGGAGAAGGAGAAGGTGAAGTCTGGAGGGTGAATCAGAAGAAGCAGAAGAAGGAGAAGGAGAAGGTGAAGTCTGGAGGGTGAATCAGAAGAAGCAGAAGAAGGAGAAGGAGAAGGTGAAGTCTGGAGGGAGAATCAGAAGAAGCAGAAGAAGTAGAAGGAGAAGGTGAAGACTGGAGGGTGAATCATTAGAAGTAGAAGAAGGAGAAGGAGAAGGTGAAGTCTGGAGGGTGAAGCAGAAGAAGTAGAAGAAGGAGAAGGAGAAGGTGAGGTCTGGAGGTTGAATCAGAAGAAGCAGAAGAAGGAGAAGGAGAAGGTGAAGTCTGGAGGGTGAATCAGAAGAAGCAGAAGAAGGAGAAGGAGAAGGTGAAGTCTGGAGGGTGAATCAGAAGAATCAGAAGAAGGAGAAGGAGAAGGTGAAGTCTGGAGGTTGAATCAGAAGAAGCAGAAGAAAGAGAAGGAGAAGGTGAAGTCTGGAGGGTGAAGCAGAAGAAGCAGAAGAAGGAGAAGGAGAAGGTGAAGACTGGAGGGTGAATCAGAAGAAGAAGAAGAAGGAGAAGGAGAAGGTGACGTCTGGAGGGTGAATTAGAAGAAGTAGAAGAAGGAGAAGGAGAAGGTGAAGTCTGGAGGGTGAATCAGAAGAAGCAGAAGAAGGAGAAGGAGAAGGTGAAGTCTGGAGGGTGAATCAGAAGAAGTAGAAGAAGGAGAAGGAGAAGGTGAAGTCTGGAGGGTGAATCAGAAGAAGTAGAAGAAGGAGTAGGAGAAGGTGTAGTCTGGAGGGTGAATCAGAAGAAGTAGACGAAGGAGAAGGAGAAGGTGAGGTCTGGAGGGTGAATCAGAAGAAGCAGAAGAAGGAGAAGGAGAAGGTGAAGTCTGGAGGGAGAATCAGAAGAAGCAGAAGAAGTAGAAGGAGAAGGTGAAGTCTGGAGGGTGAATCAGAAGAAGTAGAAGAAGGAGAAGGAGAAGGTGAAGTCTGGAGGGTGAATCAGAAGAAGCAGAAGAAGCAGAAGGAGAAGTTAAGTCAGGAGGGTGAATCAGAAGAAGCAGAAGACGGAGAAGGAGAAGGTGAAGTCTGGAGGGTGAATCAGAAGAAGCAGAAGAAGGAGAAGGAGAAGGTGAAGACTGGAGAGTGAATCAGAAGAAGTAGAAGAAGGAGAAGGAGAAGGTGAAGTCTGGAGGGTGAATCAGAAGAAGCAGAAGAAGGAGAAGGAGAAGGTGAAGTCTGGAGGGTGAATCAGAAGAAGTAGAAGAAGGAGAAGGAGAAGGTGAAGTCTGGAGGGTGAAGCAGAAGAAGTAGAAGAAGGATAAGGAGAAGGTGAAGTCAGGAGGGTGAATCAGAAGAAGGAGAAGGAGAAGGTGAAGTCAGGAGGGTGAATCAGAAGAAGTAGAAGAAGGAGAAGGAGAAGGTGAGGTCTGGAGGGTGAATCAGAAGAAGCAGAAGAAGGAGAAGGAGAAGGAGAAGTCTGGAGGGTGAATCAGAAGAAGTAGAAGAAGGAGAAGGTGAAGTCAGGAGGGTGAATCAGAAGAAGCAGAAGAAGGAGAAGGAGAAGGTGAAGTCTGGAGGGTGAAGCAGAAGAAGTAGAAGAAGGAGAAGGAGAAGGTGAAGTCAGGAGGGTGAATCAGAAGAAGTAGAAGAAGGAGAAGGAGAAGGTGAAGTCAGGAGGGTGAATCAGAAGAAGCAGAAGAAGGAGAAGGAGAAGGTGAAGTCTGGAGAGTGAATCAGAAGAATCAGAAGAAGGAGAAGGAGAAGGTGAAGTCTGGAGGGTGAATCAGAAGAAGCAGAAGAAAGAGAAGGAGAAGGTGAAGTCTGGAGGGTGAAGCAGAAGAAGCAGAAGAAGGAGAAGGAGAAGATGAAGTCTGGAGGGTGAATCAGAAGAAGTAGAAGAAGGAGAAGTAGAAGGTGAGGTCTGGAGGGTGAATCAGAAGAAGCAGAAGAAGGAGAAGGAGAAGGTGAAGTCTGGAGGGTGAATCAGAAGAAGAAGAAGAAGGAGAAGGAGAAGGTGAAGTCTGGAGGGTGAATTAGAAGAAGTAGAAGAAGGAGAAGGAGAAGGTGAAGTCTGAAGGGTGAATCAGAAGAAGCAGAAGAAGGAGAAGGAGAAGGTGAAGTCTGGAGGGTGAATCAGAAGAAGCAGAAGAAGGAGAAGGAGAAGATGAAGTCTGGAGGGTGAATCAGAAGAAGTAGAAGAAGGAGAAGTAGAAGGTGAGGTCTGGAGGGTGAATCAGAAGAAGCAGAAGAAGGAGAAGGAGAAGGTGAAGTCTGGGGGGTGAATCAGAAGAAGCAGAAGAAGGAGAAGGAGAAGATGAAGTCTGGAGCTTGAATCAGAAGAAGCAGAAGAAGGAGAAGGAGAAGGTGAAGTCAGGAGGGTGAATCAGAAGATGCAGAAGAAGGAGAAGGAGAAGGTGAAGTCTGGAGGGTGAATCAGAAGAAGTAGAAGAAGGAGAAGGAGAAGGTGAAGTCTGGAGGGTGAATCAGAAGAAGCAGAAGAAGGAGAAGGAGAAGGTGAAGTCTGGAGGGTGAATCAGAAGAAGCAGAAGAAGGAGAAGGAGAAGGTGAAGTCTGGAGGGTGAATCAGAAGAAGCAGAAGAAGGAGAAGGAGAAGGTGAAGTCTGGAGGGAGAATCAGAAGAAGCAGAAGAAGTAGAAGGAGAAGGTGAAGACTGGAGGGTGAATCATTAGAAGTAGAAGAAGGAGAAGGAGAAGGTGAAGTCTGGAGGGTGAAGCAGAAGAAGTAGAAGAAGGAGAAGGAGAAGGTGAGGTCTGGAGGGTGAATCAGAAGAAGCAGAAGAAGGAGAAGGAGAAGGTGAAGTCTGGAGGGTGAATCAGAAGAAGCACAAGAAGGAGAAGGAGAAGATGAAGTCTGGAGCTTGAATCAGAAGAAGCAGAAGAAGGAGAAGGAGAAGGTGAAGTCAGGAGGGTGAATCAGAAGATGCAGAAGAAGGAGAAGGAGAAGGTGAAGTTAGGAGGGTGAATCAGAAGAAGCAGAAGAAGGAGAAGGAGAAGGTGAAGTCAGGGGGGTGAAGCAGAAGAAGTAGAAGAAGGAGAAGGAGAAGGTGAAGTCAGGAGGGTGAAGCAGAAGAAGCAGAAGAAGGAGAAGGAGAAGGTGAAGTCAGGAGTGTGAATAAGAAGAAGCAGAAGAAGGAGAAGGAGAAGGTGAAGTTAGGAGGGTGAATCAGAAGAAGCAGAAGAAGGAGAAGGAGAAGGTGAAGTCAGGGGGGTGAAGCAGAAGAAGTAGAAGAAGGAGAAGGAGAAGGTGAAGTCTGGAGGGTCAATCAGAAGAAGCAGAAGAAGGAGAAGGAGAAGGTGAAGTCTGGAGGGAGAATCAGAAGAAGCAGAAGAAGTAGAAGGAGAAGGTGAAGACTGGAGGGTGAATCATTAGAAGTAGAAGAAGGAGAAGGAGAAGGTGAAGTCTGGAGGGTGAATCAGAAGAAGCAGAAGAAGGAGAAGGAGAAGGTGAAGTCTGGAGGGTGAATCAGAAGAAGCAGAAGAAGGAGAAGGAGAAGGTGAAGACTGGAGGGTGAATCAGAAGAAGTAGAAGAAGGAGAAGGAGAAGGTGAAGTCTGGATGGTGAATCAGAAGAAGCAGAAGAAGGAGAAGGAGAAGGTGAAGTCTGGAGGGTGAATCAGAAGAAGTAGAAGAAGGAGAAGGAGAAGGTGAAGTCTGGAGGGTGAAGCAGAAGAAGTAGAAGAAGGATAAGGAGAAGGTGAAGTCAGGAGGGTGAATCAGAAGAAGTAGAAGAAGGAGAAGGAGAAGGTGAAGTCAGGAGGGTGAATCAGAAGAAGTAGAAGAAGGAGAAGGAGAAGGTGAGGTCTGGAGGGTGAATCAGAAGAAGCAGAAGAAGGAGAAGAAGAAGGAGAAGTCTGGAGGCTGAATCAGAAGAAGTAGAAGAAGGAGAAGGAGAAGGTGAAGTCAGGAGGGTGAATCAGAAGAAGTAGAAGAAGGAGAAGGAGAAGGTGAAGTCAGGAGGGTGAATCAGAAGAAGCAGAAGAAGGAGAAGGAGAAGGTGAAGTCTGGAGGGTGAAGCAGAAGAAGCAGAAGAAGGAGAAGGAGAAGGTGAAGACTGGAGGGTGTATCAGAAGAAGAAGAAGAAGGAGAAGGAGAAGGTGAAGTCTGGAGGGTGAATCAGAAGAAGCAGAAGAAGGAGAAGGAGAAGGTGAAGTCTGGAGGGTGAATCAGAAGAAGTAGAAGAAGGAGAAGGAGAAGGTGAAGTCTGGAGGGTGAAGCAGAAGAAGTAGAAGAAGGATAAGGAGAAGGTGAAGTCAGGAGGGTGAATCAGAAGAAGTAGAAGAAGGAGAAGGAGAAGGTGAAGTCAGGAGGGTGAATCAGAAGAAGTAGAAGAAGGAGAAGGAGAAGGTGAGGTCTGGAGGGTGAATCAGAAGAAGCAGAAGAAGGAGAAGGAGAAGGAGAAGTCTGGAGGCTGAATCAGAAGAAGTAGAAGAAGGAGAAGGAGAAGGTGAAGTCTGGAGGGTGAAGCAGAAGAAGTAGAAGAAGGAGAAGGAGAAGGTGAAGTCAGGAGGGTGAATCAGAAGAAGTAGAAGAAGGAGAAGGAGAAGGTGAAGTCAGGAGGGTGAATCAGAAGAAGTAGAAGAAGGAGAAGGAGAAGGTGAAGTCTGGAGGGTGAATCAGAAGAAGTAGAAGAAGGAGAAGGAGAAGGTGAAGTCTGGAGGGTGAATCAGAAGAAGCAGAAGAAGGAGAAGGAGAAGGTGAAGTCTGGAGGGTGAATCAGAAGAAGCAGAAGAAGGAGAAGGAGAAGGTGAAGTCTGGAGGGTGAATCAGAAGAAGCAGAAGAAGGAGAAGGAGAAGGTGAAGTCTGGAGGGAGAATCAGAAGAAGCAGAAGAAGTAGAAGGAGAAGGTGAAGACTGGAGGGTGAATCATTAGAAGTAGAAGAAGGAGAAGGAGAAGGTGAAGTCTGGAGGGTGAAGCAGAAGAAGTAGAAGAAGGAGAAGGAGAAGGTGAGGTCTGGAGGGTGAATCAGAAGAAGCAGAAGAAGGAGAAGGAGAAGGTGAAGTCTGGAGGGTGAATCAGAAGAAGCACAAGAAGGAGAAGGAGAAGATGAAGTCTGGAGCTTGAATCAGAAGAAGCAGAGGAAGGAGAAGGAGAAGGTGAAGTCAGGAGGGTGAATCAGAAGATGCAGAAGAAGGAGAAGGAGAAGGTGAAGTTAGGAGGGTGAATCAGAAGAAGCAGAAGAAGGAGAAGGAGAAGGTGAAGTCAGGGGGGTGAAGCAGAAGAAGTAGAAGAAGGAGAAGGAGAAGGTGAAGTCAGGAGGGTGAAGCAGAAGAAGCAGAAGAAGGAGAAGGAGAAGGTGAAGTCAGGAGTGTGAATCAGAAGAAGCAGAAGAAGGAGAAGGAGAAGGTGAAGTTAGGAGGGTGAATCAGAAGAAGCAGAAGAAGGAGAAGGAGAAGGTGAAGTCAGGGGGGTGAAGCAGAAGAAGTAGAAGAAGGAGAAGGAGAAGGTGAAGTCTGGAGGGTCAATCAGAAGAAGCAGAAGAAGGAGAAGGAGAAGGTGAAGTCTGGAGGGAGAATCAGAAGAAGCAGAAGAAGTAGAAGGAGAAGGTGAAGACTGGAGGGTGAATCATTAGAAGTAGAAGAAGGAGAAGGAGAAGGTGAAGTCTGGAGGGTGAATCAGAAGAAGCAGAAGAAGGAGAAGGAGAAGGTGAAGTCTGGAGGGTGAATCAGAAGAAGCAGAAGAAGGAGAAGGAGAAGGTGAAGACTGGAGGGTGAATCAGAAGAAGTAGAAGAAGGAGAAGGAGAAGGTGAAGTCTGGAGGGTGAATCAGAAGAAGCAGAAGAAGGAGAAGGAGAAGGTGAAGTCTGGAGGGTGAATCAGAAGAAGTAGAAGAAGGAGAAGGAGAAGGTGAAGTCTGGAGGGTGAAGCAGAAGAAGTAGAAGAAGGATAAGGAGAAGGTGAAGTCAGGAGGGTGAATCAGAAGAAGTAGAAGAAGGAGAAGGAGAAGGTGAAGTCAGGAGGGTGAATCAGAAGAAGTAGAAGAAGGAGAAGGAGAAGGTGAGGTCTGGAGGGTGAATCAGAAGAAGCAGAAGAAGGAGAAGAAGAAGGAGAAGTCTGGAGGCTGAATCAGAAGAAGTAGAAGAAGGAGAAGAAGAAGGTGAAGTCAGGAGGGTGAATCAGAAGAAGTAGAAGAAGGAGAAGGAGAAGGTGAAGTCAGGAGGGTGAATCAGAAGAAGCAGAAGAAGGAGAAGGAGAAGGTGAAGTCTGGAGGGTGAAGCAGAAGAAGCAGAAGAAGGAGAAGGAGAAGGTGAAGACTGGAGGGTGTATCAGAAGAAGAAGAAGAAGGAGAAGGAGAAGGTGAAGTCTGGAGGGTGAATCAGAAGAAGCAGAAGAAGGAGAAGGAGAAGGTGAAGTCTGGAGGGTGAATCAGAAGAAGTAGAAGAAGGAGAAGGAGAAGGTGAAGTCTGGAGGGTGAAGCAGAAGAAGTAGAAGAAGGATAAGGAGAAGGTGAAGTCAGGAGGGTGAATCAGAAGAAGTAGAAGAAGGAGAAGGAGAAGGTGAAGTCAGGAGGGTGAATCAGAAGAAGTAGAAGAAGGAGAAGGAGAAGGTGAGGTCTGGAGGGTGAATCAGAAGAAGCAGAAGAAGGAGAAGGAGAAGGAGAAGTCTGGAGGCTGAATCAGAAGAAGTAGAAGAAGGAGAAGGAGAAGGTGAAGTCTGGAGGGTGAAGCAGAAGAAGTAGAAGAAGGAGAAGGAGAAGGTGAAGTCAGGAGGGTGAATCAGAAGAAGTAGAAGAAGGAGAAGGAGAAGGTGAAGTCAGGAGGGTGAATCAGAAGAAGCAGAAGAAGGAGAAGGAGAAGGTGAAGTCTGGAGGGTGAAGCAGAAGAAGCAGAAGAAGGAGAAGGAGAAGGTGAAGACTGGAGGGTGAATCAGAAGAAGAAGAAGAAGGAGAAGGAGAAGGTGAAGTCTGGAGGGTGAATTAGAAGAAGTAGAAGAAGGAGAAGGAGAAGGTGAAGTCTGGAGGGTGAATCAGAAGAAGCAGAAGAAGGAGAAGGAGAAGGTGAAGTCTGGAGGGTGAATCAGAAGAAGCAGAAGAAGGAGAAGGAGAAGATGAAGTCTGGAGGGTGAATCAGAAGAAGTAGAAGAAGGAGAAGGAGAAGTTGAGGTCTGGAGGGTGAATCAGAAGAATCAGAAGAAGGAGAAGGAGAAGGTGAAGTCTGGAGGGTGAATCAGAAGAAGCAGAAGAAGGAGAAGGAGAAGATGAAGTCTGGAGCTTGAATCAGAAGAAGCAGAAGAAGGAGAAGGAGAAGGTGAAGTCAGGAGGGTGAATCAGAAGATGCAGAAGAAGGAGAAGGAGAAGGTGAAGTTAGGAGGGTGAATCAGAAGAAGCAGAAGAAGGAGAAGGAGAAGGTGAAGTCAGGGGGGTGAAGCAGAAGAAGTAGAAGAAGGAGAAGGAGAAGGTGAAGTCAGGAGGGTGAAGCAGAAGAAGCAGAAGAAGGAGAAGGAGAAGGTGAAGTCAGGAGTGTGAATCAGAAGAAGCAGAAGAAGGAGAAGGAGAAGGTGAAGTTAGGAGAGTGAATCAGAAGAAGCAGAAGAAGGAGAAGGAGAAGGTGAAGTCAGGGGGGTGAAGCAGAAGAAGTAGAAGAAGGAGAAGGAGAAGGTGAAGTCTGGAGGTTGAATCAGAAGAAGCAGAAGTAGGAGAAGGAGAAGGTGAAGTCTGGAGGGTGAATCAGAAGAAGCAGAAGAAGGAGAAGGAGAAGGTGAAGTCAGGAGTGTGAATCAGAAGAAGCAGAAGAAGGAGAAGGAGAAGGTGAAGTTAGGAGGGTGAATCAGAAGAAGCAGAAGAAGGAGAAGGAGAAGGTGAAGTCAGGGGGGTGAAGCAGAAGAAGTAGAAGAAGGAGAAGGAGAAGGTGAAGTCTGGAGGGCGCAGCAGAAGAAGCAGAAGAAGGAGAAGGAGAAGGTGAAGTCTGGAGGGTGAAGCAGAAGAAGCAGAAGAAGGAGAAGGAGAAGGTGGAAGTGTGGAGGGTGAATCAGAAGAAGTAGAAGAAGGAGAATGAGAAGGTGAAGTCAGGAGGGTGAAGCAGAAGAAGCAGAAGAAGTAGAAGGAGAAGGTGAAGTCTGGAGGGTGAAGCAGAAGAAGCAGAAGAAGGAGAAGGAGAAGGTGAAGTCTGGAGGGCGAAGCAGAAGAAGCAGAAGAAGGAGAAGGAGAAGGTGAAGTCTGGAGGGTGAAGCAGAAGAAGCAGTAGAAGGAGAAGGAGAAGGTGAAGTCTGGAGGGTGAAACAGAAGAAGTAGAAGAAGGAGAAGGAGAAGTTGAAGTCAGGAGGGTGAAGCAGAAGAAGCAGAAGAAGGAGAAGGAGAAGGTGACGTCTGGAGGGTGAAGCAGAAGAAGCAGGAGAAGGAGAAGGTGAAGTCTGGAGGGTGAAGCAGAAGAAACAGAAGAAGGAAAAGGAGAAGGTGAAGTCAGGAGGGTGAATCAGAAGAAGAAGAAGAAGGAGAAGGAGAAGGTGAAGTCTGGAGGGTGAATCAGAAGAAGTAGAAAAAGGAGAAGGAGAAGGTGTAGTCTGGAGGGTGAATCAGAAGAAGTAGACGAAGGAGAAGGAGAAGGTGAAGTCTGGAGTGTGAATCAGAAGAAGCAGAAGAAGGAGAAGGAGAAGGTGAAGTCTGGAGGGTGAATCAGAAGAAGTAGAAGAAGGAGAAGGAGAAGGTGAAGTCTGGAGGGTGAATCAGAAGAAGCAGAAGAAGGAAAAGGAGAAGGTGAAGTCTGGACGGTGAATCAGAAGAAGCAGAAGAAATGAAGGAGAAGGTGAAGTCTGGAGCGTGAATCAGAAGAAGCAGAAGAAGGAGAAGGAGAAGGTGAAGTCTGGAGGGAGAATCAGAAGAAGCAGAAGAAGTAGAAGGAGAAGCTAAAGACTGGAGGGTGAATCATTCGAAGTAGAAGAAGGAGAAGGAGAAGGTGAAGTCTGGAGGGTGAATCAGAAGAAGCAGAAGAAGGAGAAGGAGAAGGTGAAGTCTGGAGGGAGAATCAGAAGAAGCAGAAGAAGTAGAAGGAGAAGGTGAAGAGTGGAGGGTGAATCATTAGAAGTAGAAGAAGGAGAAGGAGAAGGTGAAGTCTGGAGGGTGAATCAGAAGAAGCAGAAGAAGGAGAAGGAGAAGGTGAAGTCTGGAGGGTGAATCAGAAGAAGCAGAAGAAGGAGAAGGAGAAGGTGAAGACTGGAGGGTGAATCAGAAGAAGTTGAAGAAGGAGAAGGAGAAGGTGAAGTCTGGAGGGTGAATCAGAAGAAGCAGAAGAAGGAGAATGAGAAGGTGAAGTCTGGAGGGTGAATCAGAAGAAGTAGAAGAAGGAGAAGGAGAAGGTGAAGTCTGGAGGGTGAAGCAGAAGAAGTAGAAGAAGGATAAGGAGAAGGTGAAGTCAGGAGGGTGAATCAGAAGAAGTAGAAGAAGGAGAAGGAGAAGGTGAAGTCAGGAGGGTGAATCAGAAGAAGTAGAAGAAGGAGAAGGAGAAGGTGAGATCTGGAGGGTGAATCAGAAGAAGCAGAAGAAGGAGAAGGAGAAGGAGAAGTCTGGAGGGTGAATCAGAAGAAGTAGAAGAAGGAGAAGGAGAAGGTGAAGTCTGGAGGGTGAAGCAGAAGAAGTCGAAGAAGGAGAAGGAGAAGGTGAAGTCAGGAGGGTGAATCAGAAGAAGTAGAAGAAGGAGAAGGAGAAGGTGAAGTCTGGAGGGTGAATCAGAAGAAGCAGAAGAAAGATAAGGAGAAGGTGAAGTCTGGAGGGTGAATCAGAAGAAGCAGAAGAAGGAGAAGGAGAAGGTGAAGTCTGGAGGGAGAATCAGAAGAAGCAGAAGAAGTAGAAGGAGAAGGTGAAGTCTGGAGGGTGAATCAGAAGAAGTAGAAGAAGGAGAAGGAGAAGGTGAAGTCTGGAGGGTGAATCAGAAGAAGCAGAAGAAGCAGAAGGAGAAGTTAAGTCAGGAGGGTGAATCAGAAGAAGCAGAAGAAGGAGAAGGAGAAGGCGAAGTCTGGAGGGTGAATCAGAAGAAGCAGAAGAAGGAGAAGGAGAAGGTGAAGTCTGGAGGGTGAAGCAGAAGAAGTAGAAGAAGGATAAGGAGAAGGTGAAGTCAGGAGGGTGAATCAGAAGAAGTAGAAGAAGGAGAAGGAGAAGGTGAAGTCAGGAGGGTGAATCAGAAGAAGCAGAAGAAAGATAAGGAGAAGGTGAAGTCTGGAGGGTGAAGCAGAAGAAGGAGAAGGAGAAGGTGAAGTCTGGAGGGAGAATCAGAAGAAGCAGATGAAGTAGGAGGAGAAGGTGAAGTCTGGAGGGTGAATCAGAAGAAGTAGAAGAAGGAGAAGGAGAAGGTGAAGTCTGGAGGGTGAATCAGAAGAAGCAGAAGAAGCAGAAGGAGAAGTTAAGTCAGGAGGGTGAATCAGAAGAAGCAGAAGAAGGAGAAGGAGAAGGCGAAGTCTGGAGGGTGAATCAGAAGAAGCAGAAGAAGGAGAAGGAGAAGGTGAAGACTGGAGGGTGAATCAGAAGAAGTAGAAGAAGGAGAAGGAGAAGGTGAAGTCTGGAGGGTGAATCAGAAGAAGTAGAAGAAGGAGAAGGAGAAGGTGAAGTCTGGAGGGTGAAGCAGAAGAAGTAGAAGAAGGATAAGGAGAAGGTGAAGTCAGGAGGGTGAATCAGAAGAAGTAGAAGAAGGAGAAGGAGAAGGTGAAGTCAGGAGGGTGAATCAGAAGAAGTAGAAGAAGGAGAAGGAGAAGGTGAGTTCTGGAGGGTGAATCAGAAGAAGCAGAAGAAGGAGAAGGAGAAGGAGAAGTCTGGAGGGTGAATCAGAAGAAGTAGAAGAAGGAGAAGGAGAAGGTGAAGTCTGGAGGGTGAAGCAGAAGAAGTAGAAGAAGGAGAAGGAGAAGGTGAAGTCAGGAGGGTGAATCAGAAGAAGTAGAAGAAGGAGAAGTAGAAGGTGAAGTCAGGAGGGTGAATCAGAAGAAGCAAAAGAAGGAGAAGGAGACGGTGAAGTCTGGAGGGTGAATCAGAAGAATCAGAAGAAGGAGAAGGAGAAGGTGAAGTCTGGAGGGAGAATCAGAAGAAGCAGAAGAAAGAGAAGGAGAAGGTGAAGTCTGGAGGGTGAAGCAGAAGAAGCAGAAGAAGGAGAAGGAGAAGGTGAAGACTGGAGGGTGAATCAGAAGAAGAAGAAGAAGGAGAAGGAGAAGGTGAAGTCTGGAGGGTGAATTAGAAGAAGTAGAAGAAGGAGAAGGAGAAGGTGAAGTCTGGAGGGTGAATCAGAAGAAGCAGAAGAAGGAGAAGGAGAAGGTGAAGTCTGGAGGGTGAATCAGAAGAAGCAGAAGAAGGAGAAGGAGAAGATGAAGTCTGGAGGGTGAATCAGAAGAAGTAGAAGAAGGAGAAGGAGAAGGTGAGGTCTGGAGGGTGAATCAGAAGAAGCAGAAGAAGGAGAAGGAGAAGGTGAAGTCTGGAGGGTGAATCAGAAGAAGCAGAAGAAGGAGAAGGAGAAGATGAAGTCTGGAGCTTGAATCAGAAGAAGCAGAAGAAGGAGAAGGAGAAGTTGAAGTCAGGAGGGTGAATCAGAAGATGCAGAAGAAGGAGAAGGAGAAGGTGAAGTTAGGAGGGTGAATCAGAAGAAGCAGAAGAAGGAGAAGGAGAAGGTGAAGTCAGGGGGGTGAAGCAGAAGAAGTAGAAGAAGGAGAAGGAGAAGGTGAAGTCAGGAGGGTGAAGCAGAAGAAGGAGAAGGAGAAGGTGAAGTCAGGAGTGTGAATCAGAAGAAGCAGAAGAAGGAGAAGGAGAAGGTGAAGTTAGGAGGGTGAATCAGAAGAAGCAGAAGAAGGAGAAGGAGAAGGTGAAGTCAGGGGGGTGAAGCAGAAGAAGTAGAAGAAGGAGAAGGAGAAGGTGAAGTCTGGAGGGTGAATCAGAAGAAGCAGAAGTAGGAGAAGGAGAAGGTGAAGTCTGGAGGGTGAATCAGAAGAAGCAGAAGAAGGAGAAGGAGAAGGTGAAGTCAGGAGTGTGAATCAGAAGAAGCAGAAGAAGGAGAAGGTGAAGTTAGGAGGGTGAATCAGAAGAAGCAGAAGAAGGAGAAGGAGAAGGTGAAGTCAGGGGGGTGAAGCAGAAGAAGTAGAAGAAGGAGAAGGAGAAGGTGAAGTCAGGAGGATGAAGCAGAAGAAGCAGAAGAAGGAGAAGGAGAAGGTGAAGTCTGGAGGGCGCAGCAGAAAAAGCAGAAGAAGGAGAAGGAGAAGGTGAAGTCTGGAGGGTGAAGCAGAAGAAGCAGAAGAAGGAGAAGGAGAAGGTGGAAGTGTGGAGGGTGAATTAGAAGAAGTAGAAGAAGGAGAAGGAGAAGGTGAAGTCTGAAGGGTGAATCAGAAGAAGCAGAAGAAGGAGAAGGAGAAGGTGAAGTCTGGAGGGTGAATCAGAAGAAGCAGAAGAAGGAGAAGGAGAAGATGAAGTCTGGAGGGTGAATCAGAAGAAGTAGAAGAAGGAGAAGTAGAAGGTGAGGTCTGGAGGGTGAATCAGAAGAAGCAGAAGAAGGAGAAGGAGAAGGTGAAGTCTGGGGGGTGAATCAGAAGAAGCAGAAGAAGGAGAAGGAGAAGATGAAGTCTGGAGCTTGAATCAGAAGAAGCAGAAGAAGGAGAAGGAGAAGGTGAAGTCAGGAGGGTGAATCAGAAGATGCAGAAGAAGGAGAAGGAGAAGGTGAAGTCTGGAGGGTGAATCAGAAGAAGTAGAAGAAGGAGAAGGAGAAGGTGAAGTCTGGAGGGTGAATCAGAAGAAGCAGAAGAAGGAGAAGGAGAAGGTGAAGTCTGGAGGGTGAAGCAGAAGAAGCAGAAGAAGGAGAAGGAGAAGGTGGAAGTGTGGAGGGTGAATTAGAAGAAGTAGAAGAAGGAGAAGGAGAAGGTGAAGTCTGAAGGGTGAATCAGAAGAAGCAGAAGAAGGAGAAGGAGAAGGTGAAGTCTGGAGGGTGAATCAGAAGAAGCAGAAGAAGGAGAAGGAGAAGATGAAGTCTGGAGGGTGAATCAGAAGAAGTAGAAGAAGGAGAAGTAGAAGGTGAGGTCTGGAGGGTGAATCAGAAGAAGCAGAAGAAGGAGAAGGAGAAGGTGAAGTCTGGGGGGTGAATCAGAAGAAGCAGAAGAAGGAGAAGGAGAAGATGAAGTCTGGAGCTTGAATCAGAAGAAGCAGAAGAAGGAGAAGGAGAAGGTGAAGTCAGGAGGGTGAATCAGAAGATGCAGAAGAAGGAGAAGGAGAAGGTGAAGTCTGGAGGGTGAATCAGAAGAAGTAGAAGAAGGAGAAGGAGAAGGTGAAGTCTGGAGGGTGAATCAGAAGAAGCAGAAGAAGGAGAAGGAGAAGGTGAAGTCTGGAGGGTGAATCAGAAGAAGCAGAAGAAGGAGAAGGAGAAGGTGAAGTCTGGAGGGTGAATCAGAAGAAGCAGAAGAAGGAGAAGGAGAAGGTGAAGTCTGGAGGGAGAATCAGAAGAAGCAGAAGAAGTAGAAGGAGAAGGTGAAGACTGGAGGGTGAATCATTAGAAGTAGAAGAAGGAGAAGGAGAAGGTGAAGTCTGGAGGGTGAAGCAGAAGAAGTAGAAGAAGGAGAAGGAGAAGGTGAGGTCTGGAGGGTGAATCAGAAGAAGCAGAAGAAGGAGAAGGAGAAGGTGAAGTCTGGAGGGTGAATCAGAAGAAGCACAAGAAGGAGAAGGAGAAGATGAAGTCTGGAGCTTGAATCAGAAGAAGCAGAAGAAGGAGAAGGAGAAGGTGAAGTCAGGAGGGTGAATCAGAAGATGCAGAAGAAGGAGAAGGAGAAGGTGAAGTTAGGAGGGTGAATCAGAAGAAGCAGAAGAAGGAGAAGGAGAAGGTGAAGTCAGGGGGGTGAAGCAGAAGAAGTAGAAGAAGGAGAAGGAGAAGGTGAAGTCAGGAGGGTGAAGCAGAAGAAGCAGAAGAAGGAGAAGGAGAAGGTGAAGTCAGGAGTGTGAATCAGAAGAAGCAGAAGAAGGAGAAGGAGAAGGTGAAGTTAGGAGGGTGAATCAGAAGAAGCAGAAGAAGGAGAAGGAGAAGGTGAAGTCAGGGGGGTGAAGCAGAAGAAGTAGAAGAAGGAGAAGGAGAAGGTGAAGTCTGGAGGGTCAATCAGAAGAAGCAGAAGAAGGAGAAGGAGAAGGTGAAGTCTGGAGGGAGAATCAGAAGAAGCAGAAGAAGTAGAAGGAGAAGGTGAAGACTGGAGGGTGAATCATTAGAAGTAGAAGAAGGAGAAGGAGAAGGTGAAGTCTGGAGGGTGAATCAGAAGAAGCAGAAGAAGGAGAAGGAGAAGGTGAAGTCTGGAGGGTGAATCAGAAGAAGCAGAAGAAGGAGAAGGAGAAGGTGAAGACTGGAGGGTGAATCAGAAGAAGTAGAAGAAGGAGAAGGAGAAGGTGAAGTCTGGAGGGTGAATCAGAAGAAGCAGAAGAAGGAGAAGGAGAAGGTGAAGTCTGGAGGGTGAATCAGAAGAAGTAGAAGAAGGAGAAGGAGAAGGTGAAGTCTGGAGGGTGAAGCAGAAGAAGTAGAAGAAGGATAAGGAGAAGGTGAAGTCAGGAGGGTGAATCAGAAGAAGTAGAAGAAGGAGAAGGAGAAGGTGAAGTCAGGAGGGTGAATCAGAAGAAGTAGAAGAAGGAGAAGGAGAAGGTGAGGTCTGGAGGGTGAATCAGAAGAAGCAGAAGAAGGAGAAGAAGAAGGAGAAGTCTGGAGGCTGAATCAGAAGAAGTAGAAGAAGGAGAAGGAGAAGGTGAAGTCAGGAGGGTGAATCAGAAGAAGTAGAAGAAGGAGAAGGAGAAGGTGAAGTCAGGAGGGTGAATCAGAAGAAGCAGAAGAAGGAGAAGGAGAAGGTGAAGTCTGGAGGGTGAAGCAGAAGAAGCAGAAGAAGGAGAAGGAGAAGGTGAAGACTGGAGGGTGTATCAGAAGAAGAAGAAGAAGGAGAAGGAGAAGGTGAAGTCTGGAGGGTGAATCAGAAGAAGCAGAAGAAGGAGAAGGAGAAGGTGAAGTCTGGAGGGTGAATCAGAAGAAGTAGAAGAAGGAGAAGGAGAAGGTGAAGTCTGGAGGGTGAAGCAGAAGAAGTAGAAGAAGGATAAGGAGAAGGTGAAGTCAGGAGGGTGAATCAGAAGAAGTAGAAGAAGGAGAAGGAGAAGGTGAAGTCAGGAGGGTGAATCAGAAGAAGTAGAAGAAGGAGAAGGAGAAGGTGAGGTCTGGAGGGTGAATCAGAAGAAGCAGAAGAAGGAGAAGGAGAAGGAGAAGTCTGGAGGCTGAATCAGAAGAAGTAGAAGAAGGAGAAGGAGAAGGTGAAGTCTGGAGGGTGAAGCAGAAGAAGTAGAAGAAGGAGAAGGAGAAGGTGAAGTCAGGAGGGTGAATCAGAAGAAGTAGAAGAAGGAGAAGGAGAAGGTGAAGTCAGGAGGGTGAATCAGAAGAAGCAGAAGAAGGAGAAGGAGAAGGTGAAGTCTGGAGGGTGAAGCAAAAGAAGCAGAAGAAGGAGAAGGAGAAGGTGAAGACTGGAGGGTGAATCAGAAGAAGAAGAAGAAGGAGAAGGAGAAGGTGAAGTCTGGAGGGTGAATTAGAAGAAGTAGAAGAAGGAGAAGGAGAAGGTGAAGTCTGGAGGGTGAATCAGAAGAAGCAGAAGAAGGAGAAGGAGAAGGT
Source organism: Somniosus microcephalus (assembly GCF_052327205.1). Taxonomy (NCBI): domain Eukaryota; kingdom Metazoa; phylum Chordata; class Chondrichthyes; order Squaliformes; family Somniosidae; genus Somniosus; species Somniosus microcephalus. Next base: position 45,849 of record NW_028225762.1, read on the forward strand.
GAAGTCTGGAGGGTGAATCAGAAGAAGCAGAAGAAGGAGAAGGAGAAGATGAAGTCTGGAGGGTGAATCAGAAGAAGTAGAAGAAGGAGAAGGAGAAGGTGAGGTCTGGAGGGTGAATCAGAAGAAGCAGAAGAAGGAGAAGGAGAAGGTGAAGTCTGGAGGGTGAATCAGAAGAAGCAGAAGAAGGAGAAGGAGAAGATGAAGTCTGGAGCTTGAATCAGAAGAAGCAGAAGAAGGAGAAGGAGAAGGTGAAGTCAGGAGGGTGAATCAGAAGATGCAGAAGAAGGAGAAGGAGAAGGTGAAGTTAGGAGGGTGAATCAGAAGAAGCAGAAGAAGGAGAAGGAGAAGGTGAAGTCAGGGGGGTGAAGCAGAAGAAGTAGAAGAAGGAGAAGGAGAAGGTGAAGTCAGGAGGGTGAAGCAGAAGAAGCAGAAGAAGGAGAAGGAGAAGGTGAAGTCAGGAGTGTGAATCAGAAGAAGCAGAAGAAGGAGAAGGAGAAGGTGAAGTTAGGAGAGTGAATCAGAAGAAGCAGAAGAAGGAGAAGGAGAAGGTGAAGTCAGGGGGGTGAAGCAGAAGAAGTAGAAGAAGGAGAAGGAGAAGGTGAAGTCTGGAGGGTGAATCAGAAGAAGCAGAAGTAGGAGAAGGAGAAGGTGAAGTCTGGAGGGTGAATCAGAAGAAGCAGAAGAAGGAGAAGGAGAAGGTGAAGTCAGGAGTGTGAATCAGAAGAAGCAGAAGAAGGAGAAGGAGAAGGTGAAGTTAGGAGGGTGAATCAGAAGAAGCAGAAGAAGGAGAAGGAGAAGGTGAAGTCAGGGGGGTGAAGCAGAAGAAGTAGAAGAAGGAGAAGGAGAAGGTGAAGTCTGGAGGGCGCAGCAGAAGAAGCAGAAGAAGGAGAAGGAGAAGGTGAAGTCTGGAGGGTGAAGCAGAAGAAGCAGAAGAAGGAGAAGGAGAAGGTGGAAGTGTGGAGGGTGAATCAGAAGAAGTAGAAGAAGGAGAAGGAGAAGGTGAAGTCAGGAGGGTGAAGCAGAAGAAGCAGAAGAAGTAGAAGGAGAAGGTGAAGTCTGGAGGGTGAAGCAGAAGAAGCAGAAGAAGGAGAAGGAGAAGGTGAAGTCTGGAGGGCGAAGCAGAAGAAGCAGAAGAAGGAGAAGGAGAAGGTGAAGTCTGGAGGGTGAAGCAGAAGAAGCAGTAGAAGGAGAAGGAGAAGGTGAAGTCTGGAGGGTGAAACAGAAGAAGTAGAAGAAGGAGAAGGAGAAGTTGAAGTCAGGAGGGTGAAGCAGAAGAAGCAGAAGAAGGAGAAGGAGAAGGTGACGTCTGGAGGGTGAAGCAGAAGAAGCAGGAGAAGGAGAAGGTGAAGTCTGGAGGGTGAAGCAGAAGAAACAGAAGAAGGAAAAGGAGAAGGTGAAGTCAGGAGGGTGAATCAGAAGAAGAAGAAGAAGGAGAAGGAGAAGGTGAAGTCTGGAGGGTGAATCAGAAGAAGTAGAAAAAGGAGAAGGAGAAGGTGTAGTCTGGAGGGTGAATCAGAAGAAGTAGACGAAGGAGAAGGAGAAGGTGAAGTCTGGAGTGTGAATCAGAAGAAGCAGAAGAAGGAGAAGGAGAAGGTGAAGTCTGGAGGGTGAATCAGAAGAAGTAGAAGAAGGAGAAGGAGAAGGTGAAGTCTGGAGGGTGAATCAGAAGAAGCAGAAGAAGGAGAAGGAGAAGGTGAAGTCTGGAGGGTGAATCAGAAGAAGCAGAAGAAATGAAGGAGAAGGTGAAGTCTGGAGCGTGAATCAGAAGAAGCAGAAGAAGGAGAAGGAGAAGGTGAAGTCTGGAGGGAGAATCAGAAGAAGCAGAAGAAGTAGAAGGAGAAGCTAAAGACTGGAGGGTGAATCATTCGAAGTAGAAGAAGGAGAAGGAGAAGGTGAAGTCTGGAGGGTGAATCAGAAGAAGCAGAAGAAGGAGAAGGAGAAGGTGAAGTCTGGAGGGAGAATCAGAAGAAGCAGAAGAAGTAGAAGGAGAAGGTGAAGACTGGAGGGTGAATCATTAGAAGTAGAAGAAGGAGAAGGAGAAGGTGAAGTCTGGAGGGTGAATCAGAAGAAGCAGAAGAAGGAGAAGGAGAAGGTGAAGTCTGGAGGGTGAATCAGAAGAAGCAGAAGAAGGAGAAGGAGAAGGTGAAAACTGGAGGGTGAATCAGAAGAAGTTGAAGAAGGAGAAGGAGAAGGTGAAGTCTGGAGGGTGAATCAGAAGAAGCAGAAGAAGGAGAATGAGAAGGTGAAGTCTGGAGGGTGAATCAGAAGAAGTAGAAGAAGGAGAAGGAGAAGGTGAAGTCTGGAGGGTGAAGCAGAAGAAGTAGAAGAAGGATAAGGAGAAGGTGAAGTCAGGAGGGTGAATCAGAAGAAGTAGAAGAAGGAGAAGGAGAAGGTGAAGTCAGGAGGGTGAATCAGAAGAAGTAGAAGAAGGAGAAGGAGAAGGTGAGATCTGGAGGGTGAATCAGAAGAAGCAGAAGAAGGAGAAGGAGAAGGAGAAGTCTGGAGGGTGAATCAGAAGAAGTAGAAGAAGGAGAAGGAGAAGGTGAAGTCTGGAGGGTGAAGCAGAAGAAGTCGAAGAAGGAGAAGGAGAAGGTGAAGTCAGGAGGGTGAATCAGAAGAAGTAGAAGAAGGAGAAGGAGAAGGTGAAGTCTGGAGGGTGAATCAGAAGAAGCAGAAGAAAGATAAGGAGAAGGTGAAGTCTGGAGGGTGAATCAGAAGAAGCAGAAGAAGGAGAAGGAGAAGGTGAAGTCTGGAGGGAGAATCAGAAGAAGCAGAAGAAGTAGAAGGAGAAGGTGAAGTCTGGAGGGTGAATCAGAAGAAGTAGAAGAAGGAGAAGGAGAAGGTGAAGTCTGGAGGGTGAATCAGAAGAAGCAGAAGAAGCAGAAGGAGAAGTTAAGTCAGGAGGGTGAATCAGAAGAAGCAGAAGAAGGAGAAGGAGAAGGCGAAGTCTGGAGGGTGAATCAGAAGAAGCAGAAGAAGGAGAAGGAGAAGGTGAAGTCTGGAGGGTGAAGCAGAAGAAGTAGAAGAAGGATAAGGAGAAGGTGAAGTCAGGAGGGTGAATCAGAAGAAGTAGAAGAAGGAGAAGGAGAAGGTGAAGTCAGGAGGGTGAATCAGAAGAAGCAGAAGAAAGATAAGGAGAAGTTGAAGTCTGGAGGGTGAATCAGAAGAAGCAGAAGAAGGAGAAGGAGAAGGTGAAGTCTGGAGGGAGAATCAGAAGAAGCAGAAGAAGTAGGAGGAGAAGGTGAAGTCTGGAGGGTGAATCAGAAGAAGTAGAAGAAGGAGAAGGAGAAGGTGAAGTCTGGAGGGTGAATCTGAAGAAGCAGAAGAAGCAGAAGGAGAAGTTAAGTCAGGAGGGTGAATCAGAAGAAGCAGAAGAAGGAGAAGGAGAAGGCGAAGTCTGGAGGGTGAATCAGAAGAAGCAGAAGAAGGAGAAGGAGAAGGTGAAGACTGGAGGGTGAATCAGAAGAAGTAGAAGAAGGAGAAGGAGAAGGTGAAGTCTGGAGGGTGAATCAGAAGAAGTAGAAAAAGGAGAAGGAGAAGGTGAAGTCTGGAGGGTGAAGCAGAAGAAGTAGAAGAAGGATAAGGAGAAGGTGAAGTCAGGAGGGTGAATCAGAAGAAGTAGAAGAAGGAGAAGGAGAAGGTGAAGTCAGGAGGGTGAATCAGAAGAAGTAGAAGAAGGAGAAGGAGAAGGTGAGGTCTGGAGGGTGAATCAGAAGAAGCAGAAGAAGGAGAAGGAGAAGGAGAAGTCTGGAGGGTGAATCAGAAGAAGTAGAAGAAGGAGAAGGAGAAGGTGAAGTCTGGAGGGTGAAGCAGAAGAAGTAGAAGAAGGAGAAGGAGAAGGTGAAGTCAGGAGGGTGAATCAGAAGAAGTAGAAGAAGGAGAAGTAGAAGGTGAAGTCAGGAGGGTGAATCAGAAGAAGCAGAAGAAGGAGAAGGAGACGGTGAAGTCTGGAGGGTGAATCAGAAGAATCAGAAGAAGGAGAAGGAGAAGGTGAAGTCTGTAGGGAGAATCAGAAGAAGCAGAAGAAAGAGAAGGAGAAGGTGAAGTCTGGAGGGTGAAGCAGAAGAAGCAGAAGAAGGAGAAGGAGAAGGTGAAGACTGGAGGGTGAATCAGAAGAAGAAGAAGAAGGAGAAGGAGAAGGTGAAGTCTGGAGGGTGAATTAGAAGAAGTAGAAGAAGGAGAAGGAGAAGGTGAAGTCTGGAGGGTGAATCAGAAGAAGCAGAAGAAGGAGAAGGAGAAGGTGAAGTCTGGAGGGTGAATCAGAAGAAGCAGAAGAAGGAGAAGGAGAAGATGAAGTCTGGAGGGTGAATCAGAAGAAGTAGAAGAAGGAGAAGGAGAAGGTGAGGTCTGGAGGGTGAATCAGAAGAAGCAGAAGAAGGAGAAGGAGAAGGTGAAGTCTGGAGGGTGAATCAGAAGAAGCAGAAGAAGGAGAAGGAGAAGATGAAGTCTGGAGCTTGAATCAGAAGAAGCAGAAGAAGGAGAAGGAGAAGGTGAAGTCAGGAGGGTGAATCAGAAGATGCAGAAGAAGGAGAAGGAGAAGGTGAAGTTAGGAGGGTGAATCAGAAGAAGCAGAAGAAGGAGAAGGAGAAGGTGAAGTCAGGGGGGTGAAGCAGAAGAAGTAGAAGAAGGAGAAGGAGAAGGTGAAGTCAGGAGGGTGAAGCAGAAGAAGCAGAAGAAGGAGAAGGAGAAGGTGAAGTCAGGAGTGTGAATCAGAAGAAGCAGAAGAAGGAGAAGGAGAAGGTGAAGTTAGGAGGGTGAATCAGAAGAAGCAGAAGAAGGAGAAGGAGAAGGTGAAGTCAGGGGGGTGAAGCAGAAGAAGTAGAAGAAGGAGAAGGAGAAGGTGAAGTCTGGAGGGTGAATCAGAAGAAGCAGAAGTAGGAGAAGGAGAAGGTGAAGTCTGGAGGGTGAATCAGAAGAAGCAGAAGAAGGAGAAGGAGAAGGTGAAGTCAGGAGTGTGAATCAGAAGAAGCAGAAGAAGGAGAAGGTGAAGTTAGGAGGGTGAATCAGAAGAAGCAGAAGAAGGAGAAGGAGAAGGTGAAGTCAGGGGGGTGAAGCAGAAGAAGTAGAAGAAGGAGAAGGAGAAGGTGAAGTCAGGAGGATGAAGCAGAAGAAGCAGAAGAAGGAGAAGGAGAAGGTGAAGTCTGGAGGGCGCAGCAGAAGAAGCAGAAGAAGGAGAAGGAGAAGGTGAAGTCTGGAGGGTGAAGCAGAAGAAGCAGAAGAAGGAGAAGGAGAAGGTGGAAGTGTGGAGGGTGAATCAGAAGAAGTAGAAGAAGGAGAAGGAGAGGTGAAGTCAGGAGGGTAAAGCAGAAGAAGGAGAAGAAGTAGAAGGAGAAGGTGAAGTCTGGAGGGTGAAGCAGAAGAAGCAGAAGAAGGAGAAGGAGAAGGTGAAGTCTGGAGGGCGAAGCAGAAGAAGCAGAAGAAGGAGAAGGAGAAGGTGAAGTCTGGAGGGTGAAGCAGAAGAAGCAGTAGAAGGAGAAGGAGAAGGTGAAGTCTGGAGGGTGAATCAGAAGAAGTAGAAGAAGGAGAAGGAGAAGTTGAAGTCAGGAGGGTGAAGCAGAAGAAGCAGAAGAAGGAGAAGGAGAAGGTGACGTCTGGAGGGTGAAGCAGAAGAAGCAGGAGAAGGAGAAGGTGAAGTCTGGAGGGTGAAGCAGAAGAAGCAGAAGAAGGAAAATGAGAAGGTGAAGTCAGGAGGGTGAATCAGAAGAAGTAGAAGAAGGAGAAGGAGAAGATGAAGTCTGGAAAGTGAATCAGAAGAAGTAGAAAAAGGAGAAGGAGAAGGTGTAGTCTGGAGGGTGAATCAGAAGAAGTAGACGAAGGAGAAGGAGAAGGTGAAGTCTGGAGTGTGAATCAGAAGAAGCAGAAGAAGGAGAAGGAGAAGGTGAAGTCTGGAGGGTGAATCAGAAGAAGTAGAAGAAGGAGAAGGAGAAGGTGAAGTCTGGAGTGTGAATCAGAAGAAGCAGAAGAAGGAGAAGGAGAAGGTGAAGTCTGGAGGGTGAATCAGAAGAAGCAGAAGAAGGAGAAGGAGAAGGTGAAGTCTGGAGGGTGAATCAGAAGAAGCAGAAGAAGGAGAAGGAGAAGGTGAAGTCTGGAGGGAGAATCAGAAGAAGCAGAAGAAGGAGAAGGAGAAGGTGAAGACTGGAGGGTGAATCATTAGAAGTAGAAGAAGGAGAAGGAGAAGGTGAAGTCTGGAGGGTGAATCAGAAGAAGTAGAAGAAGGAGAAGGAGAAGGTGAAGTCTGGAGGGTGAATCAGAAGAAGCAGAAGAAGGAGAAGGAGAAGGTGAAGACTGGAGGGTGAATCAGAAGAAGTAGAAGAAGGAGAAGGAGAAGGTGAAGTCTGGAGGGTGAATCAGAAGAAGCAGAAGAAGGAGAAGGAGAAGGTGAAGTCTGGAGGGTGAATCAGAAGAAGTAGAAGAAGGAGAAGGAGAAGGTGAAGTCTGGAGGGTGAAGCAGAAGAAGTAGAAGAAGGATAAGGAGAAGGTGAAGTCAGGAGGGTGAATCAGAAGAAGTAGAAGAAGGAGAAGGAGAAGGTGAAGTCAGGAGGGTGAATCAGAAGAAGTAGAAGAAGGAGAAGGAGAAGGTGAGGTCTGGAGCGTGAATCAGAAGAAGCAGAAGAAGGAGAAGGAGAAGGAGAAGTCTGGAGGGTGAATCAGAAGAAGTAGAAGAAGGAGAAGGAGAAGGTGAAGTCTGGAGGGTGAAGCAGAAGAAGTAGAAGAAGGAGAAGGAGAAGGGGAAGTCAGGAGGGTGAATCAGAAGAAGTAGAAGGAGAAGGAGAAGGTGAAGTCAGGAGGGTGAATCAGAAGAAGCAGAAGAAGGAGAAGGAGAAGGTGAAGTCTGGAGGGTGAATCAGAAGAAGCAGAAGAAAGAGAAGGAGAAGGTGAAGTCTGGAGGGTGAAGCAGAAGAAGCAGAAGAAGAGAAGGAGAAGGTGAAGACTGGAGGGTGAATCAGAAGAAGAAGATGAAGGAGAAGGAGAAGGTGAAGTCTGGAGGGTGAATTAGAAGAAGTAGAAGAAGGAGAAGGAGAAGGTGAAGTCGGGAGGGTGAATCAGAAGAAGCAGAAGAAGGAGAAAGAGAAGGTGAAGTCTGGAGAGTGAATCAGAAGAAGCAGAAGAAGGAGAAGGAGAAGATGAAGTCTGGAGGGTGAATCAGAAGAAGTAGAAGAAGGAGAAGGAGAAGGTGAGGTCTGGACGGTGAATCAGAAGAAGCAGAAGAAGGAGAAGGAGAAGGTGAAGTCTGGAGGGTGAATCAGAAGAAGCAGAAGAAGGAGAAGGAGAAGATGAAGTCTGGAGCTTGAATCAGAAGAAGCAGAAGAAGGAGAAGGAGAAGGTGAAGTCAGGAGGGTGAATCAGAAGATGCAGAATGAGGAGAAGGAGAAGGTGAAGTTAGGGGGGTGAAGCAGAAGAAGTAGAAGAAGGAGAAGGAGAAGGTGAAGTCAGGAGGGTGAAGCAGAAGAAGCAGAAGAAGGAGAAGGAGAAGGTGAAGTCTGGAGGGCGCAGCAGAAGAAGCAGAAGAAGGAGAAGGAGAAGGTGAAGTCTGGAGGGTGAAGCAGAAGAAGCAGAAGCAGGAGAAGTAGAAGGTGAAGTCTGGAGGGTGAATCAGAAGAAGTAGAAGAAGGAGAAGGAGAAGGTGAAGTAAGGAGGGTGAAGCAGAAGAAGCAGAAGAAGAAGAAGGAGAAGGTGAAGTCTGGAGGGCGAAGCAGAAGAAGCAGAAGAAGGAGAAGGAGAAGGTGAAGCCTGGAGGGTGAAGCAGAAGAAGCAGAAGAAGGAGAAGGAGAAGGTGAAGTCTGGAGGGTGAATCAGAAGAATCAGAAGAAGGAGAAGGAGAAGGTGAAGTCTGGAGGGAGAATCAGAAGAAGCAGAAGAAAGAGAAGGAGAAGGTGAAGTCTGGAGGGTGAAGCAGAAGAAGCAGAAGAAGGAGAAGGAGAAGGTGAAGACTGGAGGGTGAATCAGAAGAAGAAGAAGAAGGAGAAGGAGAAGGTGAAGTCTGGAGGGTGAATTAGAAGAAGTAGAAGAAGGAGAAGGAGAAGGTGAAGTCTGGAGGGTGAATCAGAAGAAGCAGAAGAAGGAGAAGGAGAAGGTGAAGTCTGGAGGGTGAATCAGAAGAAGCAGAAGAAGGAGAAGGAGAAGATGAAGTCTGGAGGGTGAATCAGAAGAAGTAGAAGAAGGAGAAGGAGAAGGTGAGGTCTGGAGGGTGAATCAGAAGAAGCAGAAGAAGGAGAAGGAGAAGGTGAAGTCTGGAGGGTGAATCAGAAGAAGCAGAAGAAGGAGAAGGAGAAGATGAAGTCTGGAGCTTGAATCAGAAGAAGCAGAAGAAGGAGAAGGAGAAGGTGAAGTCAGGAGGGTGAATCAGAAGATGCAGAAGAAGGAGAAGGAGAAGGTGAAGTTAGGAGGGTGAATCAGAAGAAGCAGAAGAAGGAGAAGGAGAAGGTGAAGTCAGGGGGGTGAAGCAGAAGAAGTAGAAGAAGGAGAAGGAGAAGGTGAAGTCAGGAGGGTGAAGCAGAAGAAGCAGAAGAAGGAGAAGGAGAAGGTGAAGTCAGGAGTGTGAATCAGAAGAAGCAGAAGAAGGAGAAGGAGAAGGTGAAGTTAGGAGGGTGAATCAGAAGAAGCAGAAGAAGGAGAAGGAGAAGGTGAAGTCAGGGGGGTGAAGCAGAAGAAGTAGAAGAAGGAGAAGGAGAAGGTGAAGTCTGGAGGGTGAATCAGAAGAAGCAGAAGTAGGAGAAGGAGAAGGTGAAGTCTGGAGGGTGAATCAGAAGAAGCAGAAGAAGGAGAAGGAGAAGGTGAAGTCAGGAGTGTGAATCAGAAGAAGCAGAAGAAGGAGAAGGTGAAGTTAGGAGGGTGAATCAGAAGAAGCAGAAGAAGGAGAAGGAGAAGGTGAAGTCAGGGGGGTGAAGCAGAAGAAGTAGAAGAAGGAGAAGGAGAAGGTGAAGTCAGGAGGATGAAGCAGAAGAAGCAGAAGAAGGAGAAGGAGAAGGTGAAGTCTGGAGGGCGCAGCAGAAGAAGCAGAAGAAGGAGAAGGAGAAGGTGAAGTCTGGAGGGTGAAGCAGAAGAAGCAGAAGAAGGAGAAGGAGAAGGTGGAAGTGTGGAGGGTGAATCAGAAGAAGTAGAAGAAGGAGAAGGAGAGGTGAAGTCAGGAGGGTAAAGCAGAAGAAGGAGAAGAAGTAGAAGGAGAAGGTGAAGTCTGGAGGGTGAAGCAGAAGAAGCAGAAGAAGGAGAAGGAGAAGGTGAAGTCTGGAGGGCGAAGCAGAAGAAGCAGAAGAAGGAGAAGGAGAAGGTGAAGTCTGGAGGGTGAAGCAGAAGAAGCAGTAGAAGGAGAAGGAGAAGGTGAAGTCTGGAGGGTGAATCAGAAGAAGTAGAAGAAGGAGAAGGAGAAGTTGAAGTCAGGAGGGTGAAGCAGAAGAAGCAGAAGAAGGAGAAGGAGAAGGTGACGTCTGGAGGGTGAAGCAGAAGAAGCAGGAGAAGGAGAAGGTGAAGTCTGGAGGGTGAAGCAGAAGAAGCAGAAGAAGGAAAATGAGAAGGTGAAGTCAGGAGGGTGAATCAGAAGAAGTAGAAGAAGGAGAAGGAGAAGATGAAGTCTGGAAAGTGAATCAGAAGAAGTAGAAAAAGGAGAAGGAGAAGGTGTAGTCTGGAGGGTGAATCAGAAGAAGTAGACGAAGGAGAAGGAGAAGGTGAAGTCTGGAGTGTGAATCAGAAGAAGCAGAAGAAGGAGAAGGAGAAGGTGAAGTCTGGAGGGTGAATCAGAAGAAGTAGAAGAAGGAGAAGGAGAAGGTGAAGTCTGGAGTGTGAATCAGAAGAAGCAGAAGAAGGAGAAGGAGAAGGTGAAGTCTGGAGGGTGAATCAGAAGAAGCAGAAGAAGGAGAAGGAGAAGGTGAAGTCTGGAGGGTGAATCAGAAGAAGCAGAAGAAGGAGAAGGAGAAGGTGAAGTCTGGAGGGAGAATCAGAAGAAGCAGAAGAAGGAGAAGGAGAAGGTGAAGACTGGAGGGTGAATCATTAGAAGTAGAAGAAGGAGAAGGAGAAGGTGAAGTCTGGAGGGTGAATCAGAAGAAGTAGAAGAAGGAGAAGGAGAAGGTGAAGTCTGGAGGGTGAATCAGAAGAAGCAGAAGAAGGAGAAGGAGAAGGTGAAGACTGGAGGGTGAATCAGAAGAAGTAGAAGAAGGAGAAGGAGAAGGTGAAGTCTGGAGGGTGAATCAGAAGAAGCAGAAGAAGGAGAAGGAGAAGGTGAAGTCTGGAGGGTGAATCAGAAGAAGCAGAAGAAGGAGAAGGAGAAGGTGAAGTCTGGAGGGAGAATCAGAAGAAGCAGAAGAAGGAGAAGGAGAAGGTGAAGACTGGAGGGTGAATCATTAGAAGTAGAAGAAGGAGAAGGAGAAGGTGAAGTCTGGAGGGTGAATCAGAAGAAGTAGAAGAAGGAGAAGGAGAAGGTGAAGTCTGGAGGGTGAATCAGAAGAAGCAGAAGAAGGAGAAGGAGAAGGTGAAGACTGGAGGGTGAATCAGAAGAAGTAGAAGAAGGAGAAGGAGAAGGTGAAGTCTGGAGGGTGAATCAGAAGAAGCAGAAGAAGGAGAAGGAGAAGGTGAAGTCTGGAGGGTGAATCAGAAGAAGTAGAAGAAGGAGAAGGAGAAGGTGAAGTCTGGAGGGTGAAGCAGAAGAAGTAGAAGAAGGATAAGGAGAAGGTGAAGTCAGGAGGGTGAATCAGAAGAAGTAGAAGAAGGAGAAGGAGAAGGTGAAGTCAGGAGGGTGAATCAGAAGAAGTAGAAGAAGGAGAAGGAGAAGGTGAGGTCTGGAGCGTGAATCAGAAGAAGCAGAAGAAGGAGAAGGAGAAGGAGAAGTCTGGAGGGTGAATCAGAAGAAGTAGAAGAAGGAGAAGGAGAAGGTGAAGTCTGGAGGGTGAAGCAGAAGAAGTAGAAGAAGGAGAAGGAGAAGGGGAAGTCAGGAGGGTGAATCAGAAGAAGTAGAAGGAGAAGGAGAAGGTGAAGTCAGGAGGGTGAATCAGAAGAAGCAGAAGAAGGAGAAGGAGAAGGTGAAGTCTGGAGGGTGAATCAGAAGAAGCAGAAGAAAGAGAAGGAGAAGGTGAAGTCTGGAGGGTGAAGCAGAAGAAGCAGAAGAAGAGAAGGAGAAGGTGAAGACTGGAGGGTGAATCAGAAGAAGAAGATGAAGGAGAAGGAGAAGGTGAAGTCTGGAGGGTGAATTAGAAGAAGTAGAAGAAGGAGAAGGAGAAGGTGAAGTCGGGAGGGTGAATCAGAAGAAGCAGAAGAAGGAGAAAGAGAAGGTGAAGTCTGGAGAGTGAATCAGAAGAAGCAGAAGAAGGAGAAGGAGAAGATGAAGTCTGGAGGGTGAATCAGAAGAAGTAGAAGAAGGAGAAGGAGAAGGTGAGGTCTGGACGGTGAATCAGAAGAAGCAGAAGAAGGAGAAGGAGAAGGTGAAGTCTGGAGGGTGAATCAGAAGAAGCAGAAGAAGGAGAAGGAGAAGATGAAGTCTGGAGCTTGAATCAGAAGAAGCAGAAGAAGGAGAAGGAGAAGGTGAAGTCAGGAGGGTGAATCAGAAGATGCAGAATGAGGAGAAGGAGAAGGTGAAGTTAGGGGGGTGAAGCAGAAGAAGTAGAAGAAGGAGAAGGAGAAGGTGAAGTCAGGAGGGTGAAGCAGAAGAAGCAGAAGAAGGAGAAGGAGAAGGTGAAGTCTGGAGGGCGCAGCAGAAGAAGCAGAAGAAGGAGAAGGAGAAGGTGAAGTCTGGAGGGTGAAGCAGAAGAAGCAGAAGCAGGAGAAGTAGAAGGTGAAGTCTGGAGGGTGAATCAGAAGAAGTAGAAGAAGGAGAAGGAGAAGGTGAAGTAAGGAGGGTGAAGCAGAAGAAGCAGAAGAAGAAGAAGGAGAAGGTGAAGTCTGGAGGGCGAAGCAGAAGAAGCAGAAGAAGGAGAAGGAGAAGGTGAAGCCTGGAGGGTGAAGCAGAAGAAGCAGAAGAAGGAGAAGGAGAAGGTGAAGTCTGGAGGGTGAATCAGAAGAATCAGAAGAAGGAGAAGGAGAAGGTGAAGTCTGGAGGGAGAATCAGAAGAAGCAGAAGAAAGAGAAGGAGAAGGTGAAGTCTGGAGGGTGAAGCAGAAGAAGCAGAAGAAGGAGAAGGAGAAGGTGAAGACTGGAGGGTGAATCAGAAGAAGAAGAAGAAGGAGAAGGAGAAGGTGAAGTCTGGAGGGTGAATTAGAAGAAGTAGAAGAAGGAGAAGGAGAAGGTGAAGTCTGGAGGGTGAATCAGAAGAAGCAGAAGAAGGAGAAGGAGAAGGTGAAGTCTGGAGGGTGAATCAGAAGAAGCAGAAGAAGGAGAAGGAGAAGATGAAGTCTGGAGGGTGAATCAGAAGAAGTAGAAGAAGGAGAAGGAGAAGGTGAGGTCTGGAGGGTGAATCAGAAGAAGCAGAAGAAGGAGAAGGAGAAGGTGAAGTCTGGAGGGTGAATCAGAAGAAGCAGAAGAAGGAGAAGGAGAAGATGAAGTCTGGAGCTTGAATCAGAAGAAGCAGAAGAAGGAGAAGGAGAAGGTGAAGTCAGGAGGGTGAATCAGAAGATGCAGAAGAAGGAGAAGGAGAAGGTGAAGTTAGGAGGGTGAATCAGAAGAAGCAGAAGAAGGAGAAGGAGAAGGTGAAGTCAGGGGGGTGAAGCAGAAGAAGTAGAAGAAGGAGAAGGAGAAGGTGAAGTCAGGAGGGTGAAGCAGAAGAAGCAGAAGAAGGAGAAGGAGAAGGTGAAGTCAGGAGTGTGAATCAGAAGAAGCAGAAGAAGGAGAAGGAGAAGGTGAAGTTAGGAGGGTGAATCAGAAGAAGCAGAAGAAGGAGAAGGAGAAGGTGAAGTCAGGGGGGTGAAGCAGAAGAAGTAGAAGAAGGAGAAGGAGAAGGTGAAGTCTGGAGGGTGAATCAGAAGAAGCAGAAGTAGGAGAAGGAGAAGGTGAAGTCTGGAGGGTGAATCAGAAGAAGCAGAAGAAGGAGAAGGAGAAGGTGAAGTCAGGAGTGTGAATCAGAAGAAGCAGAAGAAGGAGAAGGTGAAGTTAGGAGGGTGAATCAGAAGAAGCAGAAGAAGGAGAAGGAGAAGGTGAAGTCAGGGGGGTGAAGCAGAAGAAGTAGAAGAAGGAGAAGGAGAAGGTGAAGTCAGGAGGATGAAGCAGAAGAAGCAGAAGAAGGAGAAGGAGAAGGTGAAGTCTGGAGGGCGCAGCAGAAGAAGCAGAAGAAGGAGAAGGAGAAGGTGAAGTCTGGAGGGTGAAGCAGAAGAAGCAGAAGAAGGAGAAGGAGAAGGTGGAAGTGTGGAGGGTGAATCAGAAGAAGTAGAAGAAGGAGAAGGAGAGGTGAAGTCAGGAGGGTAAAGCAGAAGAAGGAGAAGAAGTAGAAGGAGAAGGTGAAGTCTGGAGGGTGAAGCAGAAGAAGCAGAAGAAGGAGAAGGAGAAGGTGAAGTCTGGAGGGCGAAGCAGAAGAAGCAGAAGAAGGAGAAGGAGAAGGTGAAGTCTGGAGGGTGAAGCAGAAGAAGCAGTAGAAGGAGAAGGAGAAGGTGAAGTCTGGAGGGTGAATCAGAAGAAGTAGAAGAAGGAGAAGGAGAAGTTGAAGTCAGGAGGGTGAAGCAGAAGAAGCAGAAGAAGGAGAAGGAGAAGGTGACGTCTGGAGGGTGAAGCAGAAGAAGCAGGAGAAGGAGAAGGTGAAGTCTGGAGGGTGAAGCAGAAGAAGCAGAAGAAGGAAAATGAGAAGGTGAAGTCAGGAGGGTGAATCAGAAGAAGTAGAAGAAGGAGAAGGAGAAGATGAAGTCTGGAAAGTGAATCAGAAGAAGTAGAAAAAGGAGAAGGAGAAGGTGTAGTCTGGAGGGTGAATCAGAAGAAGTAGACGAAGGAGAAGGAGAAGGTGAAGTCTGGAGTGTGAATCAGAAGAAGCAGAAGAAGGAGAAGGAGAAGGTGAAGTCTGGAGGGTGAATCAGAAGAAGTAGAAGAAGGAGAAGGAGAAGGTGAAGTCTGGAGTGTGAATCAGAAGAAGCAGAAGAAGGAGAAGGAGAAGGTGAAGTCTGGAGGGTGAATCAGAAGAAGCAGAAGAAGGAGAAGGAGAAGGTGAAGTCTGGAGGGTGAATCAGAAGAAGCAGAAGAAGGAGAAGGAGAAGGTGAAGTCTGGAGGGAGAATCAGAAGAAGCAGAAGAAGGAGAAGGAGAAGGTGAAGACTGGAGGGTGAATCATTAGAAGTAGAAGAAGGAGAAGGAGAAGGTGAAGTCTGGAGGGTGAATCAGAAGAAGTAGAAGAAGGAGAAGGAGAAGGTGAAGTCTGGAGGGTGAATCAGAAGAAGCAGAAGAAGGAGAAGGAGAAGGTGAAGACTGGAGGGTGAATCAGAAGAAGTAGAAGAAGGAGAAGGAGAAGGTGAAGTCTGGAGGGTGAATCAGAAGAAGCAGAAGAAGGAGAAGGAGAAGGTGAAGTCTGGAGGGTGAATCAGAAGAAGTAGAAGAAGGAGAAGGAGAAGGTGAAGTCTGGAGGGTGAAGCAGAAGAAGTAGAAGAAGGATAAGGAGAAGGTGAAGTCAGGAGGGTGAATCAGAAGAAGTAGAAGAAGGAGAAGGAGAAGGTGAAGTCAGGAGGGTGAATCAGAAGAAGTAGAAGAAGGAGAAGGAGAAGGTGAGGTCTGGAGGGTGAATCAGAAGAAGCAGAAGAAGGAGAAGGAGAAGGAGAAGTCTGGAGGGTGAATCAGAAGAAGTAGAAGAAGGAGAAGGAGAAGGTGAAGTCTGGAGGGTGAAGCAGAAGAAGTAGAAGAAGGAGAAGGAGAAGGTGAAGTCAGGAGGGTGAATCAGAAGAAGTAGAAGGAGAAGGAGAAGGTGAAGTCAGGAGGGTGAATCAGAAGAAGCAGAAGAAGGAGAAGGAGAAGGTGAAGTCTGGAGGGTGAATCAGAAGAAGCAGAAGAAAGAGAAGGAGAAGGTGAAGTCTGGAGGGTGAAGCAGAAGAAGCAGAAGAAGAGAAGGAGAAGGTGAAGACTGGAGGGTGAATCAGAAGAAGAAGATGAAGGAGAAGGAGAAGGTGAAGTCTGGAGGGTGAATTAGAAGAAGTAGAAGAAGGAGAAGGAGAAGGTGAAGTCGGGAGGGTGAATCAGAAGAAGCAGAAGAAGGAGAAAGAGAAGGTGAAGTCTGGAGAGTGAATCAGAAGAAGCAGAAGAAGGAGAAGGAGAAGATGAAGTCTGGAGGGTGAATCAGAAGAAGTAGAAGAAGGAAAAGGAGAAGGTGAGGTCTGGACGGTGTATCAGAAGAAGCAGAAGAAGGAGAAGGAGAAGGTGAAGTCTGGAGGGTGAATCAGAAGAAGCAGAAGAAGGAGAAGGAGAAGATGAAGTCTGGAGCTTGAATCAGAAGAAGCAGAAGAAGGAGAAGGAGAAGGTGAAGTCAGGAGGGTGAATCAGAAGATGCAGAATGAGGAGAAGGAGAAGGTGAAGTTAGGGGGGTGAAGCAGAAGAAGTAGAAGAAGGAGAAGGAGAAGGTGAAGTCAGGAGGGTGAAGCAGAAGAAGCAGAAGAAGGAGAAGGAGAAGGTGAAGTCTGGAGGGCGCAGCAGAAGAAGCAGAAGAAGGAGAAGGAGAAGGTGAAGTCTGGAGGGTGAAGCAGAAGAAGCAGAAGCAGGAGAAGTAGAAGGTGAAGTCTGGAGGGTGAATCAGAAGAAGTAGAAGAAGGAGAAGGAGAAGGTGAAGTCAGGAGGGTGAAGCAGAAGAAGCAGAAGAAGGAGAAGGAGAAGGTGAAGTCTGGAGGGCGAAGCAGAAGAAGCAGAAGAAGGAGAAGGAGAAGGTGAAGCCTGGAGGGTGAAGCAGAAGAAGCAGACGAAGGAGAAGGAGAAGGTGAAGTCTGGAGGGTGAATCAGAAGAAGTAGAAGAAGGAGAAGGAGAAGGTGAAGACAGGAGGGTGAAGCAGAAGAAGCAGAAGAAGGAGAAGGAGAAGGTGAAGTCTGGAGGGTGAAGCAGAAGAAGCAGAAGAAGGAGAAGGAGAAGGTGAAGTCTGGAGGGTGAAGCAGAAGAAGCAGAAGAAGGAGAAGGAGAAGGTGAAGTCAGGAGGGTGAATCAGAAGAAGTAGAAGAAGGAGATGGAGAAGGTGAAGTCTGGAGGGTGAATCAGAAGAAGTAGAAGAAGGAGAAGGAGAAGGTGTAGTCTGGAGGGTGAATCAGAAGAAGTAGACGAAGGAGAAGGAGAAGGTGAAGTCTGGAGGGTGAATCAGAAGAAGCAGAAGAAGGAGAAGGAGAAGGTGAAGTCTGGAGGGTGAATCAGAAGAAGTAGAAGAAGGAGAAGTAGAAGGTGAAGTCTGGAGGGTGAATCAGAAGAAGCAGAAGAAGGAGAAGGAGAAGGTGAAATCTGGCGGGTGAATCAGAAGAAGCAGAAGAAGGAGAAGGAGAAGGTGAAGTCTGGAGGGTGAATCAGAAGAAGCAGAAGAAGGAGAAGGAGAAGGTGAAGTCTGGAGGGAGAATCAGAAGAAGCAGAAGAAGTAGGAGGAGAAGGTGAAGTCTGGAGGGTTAATCAGAAGAAGCAGAAGAAGGAGAAGGAGAAGGTGAAGACTGGAGGGTGAATCAGAAGAAGTAGAAGAAGGAGAAGGAGAAGGTGAAGTCTGGAGGGTGAATCAGAAGAAGTAGAAGAAGGAGAAGGAGAAGGCGAAGTCTGGAGGGTGAATCAGAAGAAGTAGAAGAAGGAGAAGGAGAAGGTGAAGTCAGGAGGGTGAAGCAGAAGAAGCAGAAGAAGTAGAAGGAGAAGGTGAAGTCTGGAGGGTGAAGCAGAAGAAGCAGAAGAAGGAGAAGGAGAAGGTGAAGTCTGGAGGGCGAAGCAGAAGAAGCAGAAGAAGGAGAAGGAGAAGGTGAAGTCTGGAGGGTGAAGCAGAAGAAGCAGTAGAAGGAGAAGGAGAAGGTGAAGTCTGGAGGGTTAACCAGAAGAAGTAGAAGAAGGAGAAGGAGAAGTTGAAGTCAGGAGGGTGAAGCAGAAGAAGCAGAAGAAGGAGAAGGAGAAGGTGTTGTCTGGATGGTGAATCAGAAGAAGTAGACGAAGGAGAAGGAGTAGGTGAAGTCTGGAGTGTGTATCAGAAGAAGCAGAAGAAGGAGAAGGAGAAGGTGAAGTCTGGAGGGTGAATCAGAAGAAGTAGAAGAAGGAGAAGGAGAAGGTGAAGTCTGGAGAGTGAATCAGAAGAAGCAGAAGAAGGAAAAGGAGAAGGTGAAGTCAGGAGGGTGAATCAGAAGAAGTAGAAGAAGGAGAAGGAGAAGGTGAAGTCTGGAGGGTGAATCAGAAGAAGCAGAAGACGGAGAAGGAGAAGGTGAAGTCTGGAGGGTGAATCAGAAGAAGCAGAAGAAGGAGAAGGAGAAGGTGAAGTCTGGAGGGTGAATCAGAAGAAGCAGAAGAAGGAGAAGGAGAAGGTGAAGACTGGAGGGTGAATCAGAAGAAGTAGAAGAAGGAGAAGGAGAAGGTGAAGTCTGGAGGGTGAATCAGAAGAAGCAGAAGAAGGAGAAGGAGAAGGTGAAGTCTGGAGGGTGAATCAGAAGAAGTAGAAGAAGGAGAAGTAGAAGGTGAAGTCTGGAGGGTGGATCAGAAGAAGCAGAAGAAGGAGAAGGAGAAGGTGAAATCTGGAGGGTGAATCAGAAGAAGCAGAAGAAGGAGAAGGAGAAGGTGAAGTCTGGAGGGTGAATCAGAAGAAGCAGAAGAAGGAGAAGGAGAAGGTGAAGTCTGGAGGGAGAATCAGAAGAAGCAGAAGAAGTAGGAGGAGAAGGTGAAGTCTGGAGGGTGAATCAGAAGAAGTAGGAGAAGGAGAAGGAGAAGGTGAAGTCTGGAGGGTGAATCAGAAGAAGCAGAAGAAGGAGAAGGAGAAGGTGAAGTCAGGAGGGTGAAACAGAAGAAGCAGAAGGAGAAGGAGAAGGTGAAGTCTGGAGGGTTAATCAGAAGAAGCAGAAGAAGGAGAAGGAGAAGGTGAAGACTGGAGGGTGAATCAGAAGAAGAAGAAGAAGGAGAAGGAGAAGGTGAAGTCTGGAGGGTGAATCAGAAGAAGTAGAAGAAGGAGAAGGCGAAGTGTGGAGGGTGAATCAGAAGAAGTAGAAGAAGGAGAAGGAGAAGGTGAAGTCAGGAGGGTGAAGCAGAAGAAGCAGAAGAAGTAGAAGGAGAAGGTGAAGTCTGGAGGGTGAAGCAGAAGAAGCAGAAGAAGGAGAAGGAGAAGGTGAAGTCTGGAGGGCGAAGCAGAAGAAGCAGAAGAAGGAGAAGGAGAAGGTGAAGTCTGGAGGGTGAAGCAGAAGAAGCAGTAGAAGGAGAAGGAGAAGGTGAAGTCTGGAGGATGAATCAGAAGAAGTAGAAGAAGGAGAAGGAGAAGTTGAAGTCAGGAGGGTGAAGCAGAAGAAGCAGAAGAAGGAGAAGGAGAAGGTGACGTCTGGAGGGTGAAGCAGAAGAAGTAGGAGAAGGAGAAGATGAAGTCTGGAGGGTGAAGCAGAAGAAACAGAAGAAGGAAAAGGAGAAGGTGAAGTCAGGAGGGTGAATCAGAAGAAGTAGAAGAAGGAGAAGGAGAAGGTGAAGTCTGGAGGGTGAATCAGAAGAAGTAGAAAAAGGAGAAGGAGAAGGTGTAGTCTGGAGGGTGAATCAGAAGAAGTAGACGAAGGAGAAGGAGAAGGTGAAGTCTGGAGTGTGAATCAGAAGAAGCAGAAGAAGGAGAAGGAGAAGGTGAAGTCTGGGGGGTGAATCAGAAGAAGTAGAAGAAGGAGAAGGAGAAGGTGAAGTCTGGAGGGTGAATCAGAAGAAGCAGAAGAAGGAGAAGGAGAAGGTGAAGTGTGGAGGGTGAAGCAGAAGAAGCAGAAGAAGGAGAAGGAGAAGGTGAAGTCTGGAGGGTGAATCAGAAGAAGCAGAAGAAGGAGAAGGAGAAGGTGAAGTCTGGAAGGAGAATCAGAAGAAGCAGAAGAAGTAGAAGGAGAAGGTGAAGACTGGAGGGTGAATCAGAAGAAGTAGAAGAAGGAGAAGGAGAAGGTGAAGTCTGGAGGGTGAATCAGAAGAAGCAGAAGAAGGAGAAGGAGAAGGTGAAGTCTGGAGGGTGAATCAGAAGAATCAGAAGAAGGAGAAGGAGAAGGTGAAGTCTGGAGGGTGAATCAGAAGAAGCAGAAGAAAGAGAAGGAGAAGGTGAAGTCTGGAGTGTGAAGCAGAAGAAGCAGAAGAAGGAGAAGGAGAAGGTGAAGACTGGAGGGTGAATCAGAAGAAGAAGAAGAAGGAGAAGGAGAAGGTGAAGTCTGGAGGGTGAATTAGAAGAAGTAGAAGAAGGAGAAGGAGAAGGTGAAGTCTGGAGGGTGAATCAGAAGAAGCAGAAGAAGGAGAAGGAGAAGGTGAAGTCTGGAGGATGAATCAGAAGAAGCAGAAGAAGGAGAAGGAGAAGATGAAGTCTGGAGGGTGAATCAGAAGAAGTAGAAGAAGGAGAAGGAGAAGGTGAGGTCTGGAGGGTGAATCAGAAGAAGCAGAAGAAGGAGAAGGAGAAGGTGAAGTCTGGAGGGTGAATCAGAAGAAGCAGAAGAAGGAGAAGGAGAAGATGAAGTCTGGAGCTTGAATCAGAAGAAGCAGAAGAAGGAGAAGGAGAAGGTGAAGTCATGAGGGTGAATCAGAAGATGCAGAAGAAGGAGAAGGAGAAGGTGAAGTTAGGAGGGTGAATCAGAAGAAGCAGAAGAAGGAGAAGGAGAAGGTGAATTCAGGGGGGTGAAGCAGAAGAAGTAGAAGAAGGAGAAGGAGAAGGTGAAGTCAGGAGCGTGAAGCAGAAGAAGCAGAAGAAGGAGAAGGAGAAGGTGAAGTCAGGAGTGTGAATCAGAAGAAGCAGAAGAAGGAGAAGGAGAAGGTGAAGTTAGGAGGGTGAATCAGAAGAAGCAGAAGAAGGAGAAGGAGAAGGTGAAGTCAGGGGGGTGAAGCAGAAGAAGTAGAAGAAGGAGAAGGAGAAGGTGAAGTCTGGAGGGTGAATCAGAAGAAGCAGAAGTAGGAGAAGGAGAAGGTGAAGTCTGGAGGGTGAATCAGAAGAAGCAGAAGAAGGAGAAGGAGAAGGTGAAGTCAGGAGTGTGAATCAGAAGAAGCAGAAGAAGGAGAAGGTGAAGTTAGGAGGGTGAATCAGAAGAAGCAGAAGAAGGAGAAGGAGAAGGTGATGTCAGGGGGGTGAAGCAGAAGAAGTAGAAGAAGGAGAAGGAGAAGGTGTAGTCAGGAGGCTGAAGCAGAAGAAGCAGAAGAAGGAGAAGGAGAAGGTGAAGTCTGGAGGGCGCAGCAGAAGAAGCAGAAGAAGGAGAAGGAGAAGGTGAAGTCTGGAGGGTGAAGCAGAAGAAGCAGAAGAAGGAGAAGGAGAAGGTGGAAGTGTGGAGGGTGAATCAGAAGAAGTAGAAGAAGGAGAAGGAGAAGGTGAAGTCAGGAGGGTAAAGCAGAAGAAGCAGAAGAAGTAGAAGGAGAAGGTGAAGTCTGGAGGGTGAAGCAGAAGAAGCAGAAGAAGGAGAAGGAGAAGGTGAAGTCTGGAGGGCGAAGCAGAAGAAGCAGAAGAAGGAGAAGGAGAAGGTGAAGTCTGGAGGGTGAAGCAGAAGAAGCAGTAGAAGGAGAAGGAGAAGGTGAAGTCTGGAGGGTGAATCAGAAGAAGTAGAAGAAGGAGAAGGAGAAGTTGAAGTCAGGAGGGTGAAGCAGAAGAAGCAGAAGAAGGAGAAGGAGAAGGTGACGTCTGGAGGGTGAAGCAGTAGAAGCAGGAGAAGGAGAAGATGAAGTCTGGAGGGTGAAGCAGAAGAAGTAGAAGAAGGAGAAGGAGAAGGTGAAGTCTGGAGGGTGAATCAGAAGAAGTAGAAAAAGGAGAAGGAGAAGGTGTAGTCTGGAGGGTGAATCAGAAGAAGTAGACGAAGGAGAAGGAGAAGGTGAAGTCTGGAGTGTGAATCAGAAGAAGCAGAAGAAGGAGAAGGAGAAGGTGAAGTCTGGAGGGTGAATCAGAAGAAGTAGAAGAAGGAGAAGCAGAAGGTGAAGTCTGGAGGGTGAATCAGAAGAAGCAGATGAAGGAGAAGGAGGAGGTGAAGTCTGGAGGGTGAATCAGAAGAAGCAGAAGCAGGAGAAGGAGAAGGTGAAGTCTGGAGGGTGAATCAGAAGAAGCAGAAGAAGGAGAAGGAGAAGGTGAAGTCTGGAGGGAGAATCAGAAGAAGCAGAAGAAGTAGAAGGAGAAGGTGAAGACTGGAGGGTGATTCATTAGAAGTAGAAGAAGGAGAAGGAGAAGGTGAAGTCTGGAGGGTGAATCAGAAGAAGCAGAAGAAGGAGAAGGAGAAGGTGAAGTCTGGAGGGTGAATCAGAAGAAGCAGAAGAAGGAGAAGGAGAAGGTGAAGACTGGAGGGTGAATCAGAAGAAGTAGAAGAAGGAGAAGGAGAAGGTGAAGTCTGGAGGGTGAAGCAGAAGAAGTAGAAGAAGGATAAGGAGAAGGTGAAGTCAGGAGGGTGAATCAGAAGAAGTAGAAGAAGGAGAAGGAGAAGGTGAAGTCTGGAGGGTGAAGCAGAAGAAGTAGAAGAAGAATAAGGAGAAGGTGAAGTCAGGAGGGTGAATCAGAAGAAGTAGAAGAAGGAGAAGGAGAAGGTGAAGTCAGGAGGGTGAATCAGAAGAAGTAGAAGAAGGAGAAGGAGAAGGTGAGGTCTGGAGGGTGAATCAGAAGAAGCAGAAGAAGGAGAAGGAGAAGGAGAAGTCTGGAGGGTGAATCAGAAGAAGTAGAAGAAGGAGAAGGAGAAGGTGAAGTCTGGAGGGTGAATCAGAAGAAGTAGAAGAAGGAGAAGGAGAAGGTGAAGTCTGGAGGGTGAATCAGAAGAAGCAGAAGAAGGAGAAGGAGAAGGTGAAGTCTGGAGGGTGAATCAGAGGAAGCAGAAGAAGGAGAAGGAGAAGGTGAAGTCTGGAGGGAGAATCAGAAGAAGCAGAAGAAGTAGAAGGAGAAGGTGAAGACTGGAGGGTGAATCAGAAGAAGTAGAAGAAGGAGAAGGAGAAGGTGAAGTCTGGAGGGTGAATCAGAAGAAGCAGAAGAAGGAGAAGGAGAAGGTGAAGTCTGGAGGGTGAATCAGAAGAATCAGAAGAAGGAGAAGGAGAAGGTGAAGTCTGGAGGGTGAATCAGAAGAAGCAGAAGAAAGAGAAGGAGAAGGTGAAGTCTGGAGGGTGAAGCAGAAGAAGCAGAAGAAGGAGAAGGAGAAGGTGAAGACTGGAGGGTGAATCAGAAGAAGAAGAAGAAGGAGAAGGAGAAGGTGAAGTCTGGAGGGTGAATTAGAAGAAGTAGAAGAAGGAGAAGGAGAAGGTGAAGTCTGGAGGGTGAATCAGAAGAAGCAGAAGAAGGAGAAGGAGAAGGTGAAGTCTGGAGGGTGAATCAGAAGAAGGAGAAGAAGGAGAAGGAGAAGATGAAGTCTGGAGGGTGAATCAGAAGAAGTAGAAGAAGGAGAAGAAGAAGGTGAGGTCTGGAGGGTGAATCAGAAGAAGCAGAAGAAGGAGAAGGAGAAGGTGAAGTCTGGAGGGTGAATCAGAAGAAGCAGAAGAAGGAGAAGGAGAAGATGAAGTCTGGAGCTTGAATCAGAAGAAGCAGAAGAAGGAGAAGGAGAAGGTGAAGTCAGGAGGGTGAATCAGAAGATGCAGAAGAAGGAGAAGGAGAAGGTGAAGTTAGGAGGGTGAATCAGAAGAAGCAGAAGAAGGAGAAGGAGAAGGTGAATTCAGGGGGGTGAAGCAGAAGAAGTAGAAGAAGGAGAAGGAGAAGGTGAAGACAGGAGGGTGAAGCAGAAGAAGCAGAAGAAGGAGAAGGAGAAGGTGAAGTCAGGAGTATGAATCAGAAGAAGCAGAAGAAGGAGAAGGAGAAGGTGAAGTTAGGAGGGTGAATCAGAAGAAGCAGAAGAAGGAGAAGGAGAAGGTGAAGTCAGGGGGGTGAAGCAGAAGAAGTAGAAGAAGGAGAAGGAGAAGGTGAAGTCTGGAGGGTGAATCAGAAGAAGCAGAAGTAGGAGAAGGAGAAGGTGAAGTCTGGAGGGTGAATCAGAAGAAGCAGAAGAAGGAGAAGGAGAAGGTGAAGTCAGGAGTGTGAATCAGAAGAAGCAGAAGAAGGAGAAGGAGAAGGTGAAGCTAGGAGGGTGAATCAGAAGAAGCAGAAGAAGGAGAAGGAGAAGGTGAAGTCAGGGGGGTGAAGCAGAAGAAGTAGAAGAAGGAGAAGGAGAAGGTGAAGTCAGGAGGCTGAAGCAGAAGAAGCAGAAGAAGGAGAAGGAGAAGGTGAAGTCTGGAGGGCGCAGCAGAAGAAGCAGAAGAAGGAGAAGGAGAAGGTGAAGTCTGGAGGGTGAAGCAGAAGAAGCAGAAGAAGGAGAAGGAGAAGGTGGAAGTGTGGAGGGTGAATCAGAAGAAGTAGAAGAAGGAGAAGGAGAAGGTGAAGTCAGGAGGGTAAAGCAGAAGAAGCAGAAGAAGTAGAAGGAGAAGGTGAAGTCTGGAGGGTGAAGCAGAAGAAGCAGAAGAAGGAGAAGGAGAAGGTGAAGTCTGGAGGGCGAAGCAGAAGAAGCAGAAGAAGGAGAAGGAGAAGGTGAAGTCTGGAGGGTGAAGCAGAAGAAGCAGTAGAAGGAGAAGGATAAGGTGAAGTCTGGAGGGTGAATCAGAAGAAGTAGAAGAAGGAGAAGGAGAAGTTGAAGTCAGGAGGGTGAAGCAGAAGAAGCAGAAGAAGGAGAAGGAGAAGGTGACGTCTGGAGGGTGAAGCAGAAGAAGCAGGAGAAGGAGAAGGTGAAGTCTGGAGGGTGAAGCAGAAGAAACAGAAGAAGGAAAAGGAGAAGTTGAAGTCAGGAGGGTGAATCAGAAGAAGTAGAAGAAGGAGAAGGAGAAGGTGAAGTCTGGAGGGTGAATCAGAAGAAGTAGAAAAAGGAGAAGGAGAAGGTGTAGTCTGGAGGGTGAATCAGAAGAAGTAGACGAAGGAGAAGGAGAAGGTGAAGTCTGGAGTGTGAATCAGAAGAAGCAGAAGAAGGAGAAGGAGAAGGTGAAGTCTGGAGGGTGAATCAGAAGAAGTAGAAGAAGGAGAAGGAGAAGGTGAAGTCTGGAGGGTGAATCAGAAGAAGCAGAAGAAGGAGAAGGAGAAGGTGAAGTCTGGAGGGTGAATCAGAAGAAGCAGAAGAAGGAGAAGGAGAAGGTGAAGTCTGGAGGGTGAATCAGAAGAAGCAGAAGAAGGAGAAGGAGAAGGTGAAGTCTGGAGGGAGAATCAGAAGAAGCAGAAGAAGTAGAAGGAGAAGGTGAAGACTGGAGGGTGAATCATTAGAAGTAGAAGAAGGAGAAGGAGAAGGTGAAGTCTGGAGGGTGAATCAGAAGAAGCAGAAGAAGGAGAAGGAGAAGGTGAAGTCTGGAGGGTGAATCAGAAGAAGCAGAAGAAGGAGAAGGAGAAGGTGAAGACTGGAGGGTGAATCAGAAGAAGTAGAAGAAGGAGAAGGAGAAGGTGAAGTCTGGAGGGTGAATCAGAAGAAGCAGAAGAAGGAGAAGGAGAAGGTGAAGTCTGGAGGGTGAATCAGAAGAAGTAGAAGAAGGAGAAGGAGAAGGTGAAGTCTGGAGGGTGAAGCAGATGAAGTAGAAGAAGGATAAGGAGAAGGTGAAGTCAGGAGGGTGAATCAGAAGAAGTAGAAGAAGGAGAAGGAGAAGGTGAAGTCAGGAGGGTGAATCAGAAGAAGTAGAAGAAGGAGAAGGAGAAGGTGAGGTCTGGAGGGTGAAGCAGAAGAAGCAGAAGAAGGAGAAGGAGAAGGAGAAGTCTGGAGGGTGAATCAGAAGAAGTAGAAGAAGGAGAAGGAGAAGGTGAAGTCTGGAGGGTGAATCAGAAGAAGTAGAAGAAGGAGAAGGAGAAGGTGAAGTCTGGAGGGTGAATCAGAAGAAGCAGAAGTAGGAGAAGGAGAAGGTGAAGTCTGGAGGGTGAATCAGAAGAAGCAGAAGAAGGAGAAGGAGAAGGTGAAGTCTGGAGGGAGAATCAGAAGAAGCAGAAGAAGTAGAAGAAGAAGGTGAAGACTGGACGGTGAATCAGAAGAAGTAGAAGAAGGAGAAGAAGAAGGTGAAGTCTGGAGGGTGAATCAGAAGAAGCAGAAGAAGGAGAAGGAGAAGGTGAAGTCTGGAGGGTGAATCAGAAGAATCAGAAGAAGGAGAAGGAGAAGGTGAAGTCTGGAGGGTGAATCAGAAGAAGCAGAAGAAAGAGAAGGAGAAGGTGAAGTCTGGAGGGTGAAGCAGAAGAAGCAGAAGAAGGAGAAGGAGAAGGTGAAGACTGGAGGGTGAATCAGAAGAAGAAGAAGAAGGAGAAGGAGAAGGTGAAGTCTGGAGGGTGAATTAGAAGAAGTAGAAGAAGGAGAAGGAGAAGGTGAAGTCTGGAGGGTGAATCAGAAGAAGCAGAAGAAGGAGAAGGAGAAGGTGAAGTCTGGAGGGTGAATCAGAAGAAGCAGAAGAAGGAGAGGGAGAAGATGAAGTCTGGAGGGTGAATCAGAAGAAGTAGAAGAAGGAGAAGAAGAAGGTGAGGTCTGGAGGGTGAATCAGAAGAAGCAGAAGAAGGAGAAGGAGAAGGTGAAGTCTGGAGGGTGAATCAGAAGAAGCAGAAGAAGGAGAAGGAGAAGATGAAGTCTGGAGCTTGAATCAGAAGAAGCAGAAGAAGGAGAAGGAGAAGGTGAAGTCAGGAGGGTGAATCAGAAGATGCAGAAGAAGGAGAAGCAGAAGGTGAAGTTAGGAGGGTGAATCAGAAGAAGCAGAAGAAGGAGAAGGAGAAGGTGAATTCAGGGGGGTGAAGCAGAAGAAGTAGAAGAAGGAGAAGGAGAAGGTGAAGTCAGGAGGGTGAAACAGAAGAAGCAGAAGAAGGAGAAGGAGAAGGTGAAGTCAGGAGTGTGAATCAGAAGAAGCAGAAGAAGGAGAAGGAGAAGGTGAAGTTAGGAGGGTGAATCAGAAGAAGCAGAAGAAGGAGAAGGAGAAGGTGAAGTCAGGGGGGTGAAGCAGAAGAAGTAGAAGAAGGAGAAGGAGAAGGTGAAGTCTGGAGGGTGAATCAGAAGAAGCAGAAGTAGGAGAAGGAGAAGGTGAAGTCTGGAGGGTGAATCAGAAGAAGCAGAAGAAGGAGAAGGAGAAGGTGAAGTCAGGAGTGTGAATCAGAAGAAGCAGAAGAAGGAGAAGGAGAAGGTGAAGTTAGGAGGGTGAATCAGAAGAAGCAGAAGAAGGAGAAGGAGAAGGTGAAGTCAGGGGGGTGAAGCAGAAGAAGTAGAAGAAGGAGAAGGAGAAGGTGAAGTCAGGAGGCTGAAGCAGAAGAAGCAGAAGAAGGAGAAGGAGAAGGTGAAGTCTGGAGTTCGCAGCAGAAGAAGCAGAAGAAGGAGAAGGAGAAGGTGAAGTCTGGAGGGTGAAGCAGAAGAAGCAGAAGAAGGAGAAGGAGAAGGTGGAAGTGTGGAGGGTGAATCAGAAGAAGTAGAAGAAGGAGAAGGAGAAGGTGAAGTCAGGAGGGTAAAGCAGAAGAAGCAGAAGAAGTAGAAGGAGAAGGTGAAGTCTGGAGGGTGAAGCAGAAGAAGCAGAAGAAGGAGAAGGAGAAGGTGAAGTCTGGAGGGCGAAGCAGAAGAAGCAGAAGAAGGAGAAGGAGAAGGTGAAGTCTGGAGGGTGAAGCAGAAGAAGCAGTAGAAGGAGAAGGAGAAGGTGAAGTCTGGAGGGTGAATCAGAAGAAGTAGAAGAAGTAGAAGGAGAAGTTGAAGTCAGGAGGGTGAAGCAGAAGAAGCAGAAGAAGGAGAAGGAGAAGGTGACGTCTGGAGGGTGAAGCAGAAGAAGCAGGAGAAGGAGAAGGTGAAGTCTGGAGGGTGAAGCAGAAGAAACAGAAGAAGGAAAAGGAGAAGGTGAAGTCAGGAGGGTGAATCAGAAGAAGTAGAAGAAGGAGAAGGAGAAGGTGAAGTCTGGAGGGTGAATCAGAAGAAGTAGAAAAAGGAGAAGGAGAAGGTGTAGTCTGGAGGGTGAATCAAAAGAAGTAGACGAAGGAGAAGGAGAAGGTGAAGTCTGGAGTGTGAATCAGAAGAAGCAGAAGAAGGAGAAGGAGAAGGTGAAGTCTGGAGGGTGAATCAGAAGAAGTAGAAGAAGGAGAAGGAGAAGGTGAAGTCTGGAGGGTGAATCAGAAGAAGCAGAAGAAGGAGAAGGAGAAGGTGAAGTCTGGAGGGTGAATCAGAAGAAGCAGAAGAAGGAGAAGGAGAAGGTGAAGTCTGGAGGGTGAATCAGAAGAAGCAGAAGAAGGAGAAGGAGAAGGTGAAGTCTGGAGGGAGAATCAGAAGAAGCAGAAGAAGTAGAAGGAGAAGGTGCAGACTGGAGGGTGAATCATTAGAAGTAGAAGAAGGAGAAGGAGAAGGTGAAGTCTGGAGGGTGAATCAGAAGAAGCAGAAGAAGGAGAAGGAGAAGGTAAAGTCTGGAGGGTGAATCAGAAGAAGCAGAAGAAGGAGAAGGAGAAGGTGAAGACTGGAGGGTGAATCAGAAGAAGTAGAAGAAGGAGAAGGAGAAGGTGAAGTCTGGAGGGTGAATCAGAAGAAGCAGAAGAAGGAGAAGGAGAAGGTGAAGTCTGGAGGGTGAATCAGAAGAAGTAGAAGAAGGAGAAGGAGAAGGTGAAGTCTGGAGGGTGAAGCAGAAGAAGTAGAAGAAGGATAAGGAGAAGGTGAAGTCAGGAGGGTGAATCAGAAGAAGTAGAAGAAGGAGAAGGAGAAGGTGAAGTCAGGAGGGTGAATCAGAAGAAGTAGAAGAAGGAGAAGGAGAAGGTGAGGTCTGGAGGGTGAATCAGAAGAAGCAGAAGAAGGAGAAGGAGAAGGAGAAGTCTGGAGGGTGAATCAGAAGAAGTAGAAGAAGGAGAAGGAGAAGGTGAAGTCTGGAGGGTGAAGCAGAAGAAGTAGAAGAAGGAGAAGGAGAAGGTGAAGTCAGGAGGGTGAATCAGAAGAAGTAGAAGAAGGAGAAGGAGAAGGTGAAGTCAGGAGGGTGAATCAGAAGAAGCAGAAGAAGGAGAAGGAGAAGGTGAAGTCTGGAGGGTGAATCAGAAGAAGCAGAAGAAAGAGAAGGAGAAGGTGAAGTCTGGAGGGTGAAGCTGAAGAAGCAGAAGAAGGAGAAGGAGAAGGTGAAGACTGGAGGTTGAATCAGAAGAAGAAGATGAAGGAGAAGGAGAAGGTGAAGTCTGGAGGGTGAATTAGAAGAAGTAGAAGAAGGAGAAGGAGAAGGTGAAGTCTGGAGGGTGAATCAGAAGAAGCAGAAGAAGGAGAAGGAGAAGGTGAAGTCTGGAGGGTGAATCAGAAGAAGCAGAAGAAGGAGAAGGAGAAGATGAAGTCTGGAGGGTGAATCAGAAGAAGTAGAAGAAGGAGAAGGAGAAGATGAAGTCTGGAGCTTGAATCAGAAGAAGCAGAAGAAGGAGAAGGAGAAGGTGAAGTCTGGAGGGTGTATCAGAAGAAGCAGAAGAAGGAGAAGGAGAAGGTGAAGTCTGGAGGGTGTATCAGAAGAAGCAGAAGAAGGAGAAGGAGAAGATGAAGTCTGGAGCTTGAATCAGAAGAAGCAGAAGAAGGAGAAGGAGAAGGTGAAGTCAGGAGGGTGAATCAGAAGATGCAGAATGAGGAGAAGGAGAAGGTGAAGTTAGGGTGTGAAGCAGAAGAAGTAGAAGAAGGAGAAGGAGAAGGTGAAGTCTGGAGGGCGCAGCAGAAGAAGCAGAAGAAGGAGAAGGAGAAGGTGAAGTCTGGAGGGTGAAGCAGAAGAAGCAGAAGCAGGAGAAGTAGAAGGTGAAGTCTGGAGGGTGAATCAGAAGAAGTAGAAGAAGGAGAAGGAGAAGGTGAAGTCAGGAGGGTGAAGCAGAAGACGCAGAAGAAGGAGAAGGAGAAGGTGGAGTCTGGAGGGCGAAGCAGAAGAAGCAGAAGAAGGAGAAGGAGAAGGTGAAGCCTGGAGGGTGAAGCAGAAGAAGCAGAAGAAGGAGAAGGAGAAGGTGAAGTCTGGAGGGTGATTCAGAAGAAGTAGAAGAAGGAGAAGGAGAAAGTGAAGACAGGAGGGTGAAGCAGAAGAAGCAGAAGAAGGAGAAGGAGAAGGTGAAGTCTGGAGGGTGAAGCAGAAGAAGCAGAAGAAGGAGAAGGAGAAGGTGAAGTCTGGAGGGTGAAGCAGAAGAAGCAGAAGAAGGAGAAGGAGAAGGTGAAGTCAGGAGGGTGAATCAGAAGAAGTAGAAGAAGGAGATGGAGAAGGTGAAGTCTGGAGGGTGAATCAGAAGAAGTAGAAGAAGGAGAAGGAGAAGGTGTAGTCTGGAGGGTGAATCAGAAGAAGTAGACGAAGGAGAAGGAGAAGGTGAAGTCTGGAGGGTGAATCAGAAGAAGCAGAAGAAGGAGAAGGAGAAGGTGAAGTCTGGAGGGTGAATCAGAAGAAGTAGGAGAAGGAGAAGGAGAAGGTGAAGTCTGGAGGGTGAATCAGAAGAAGCAGAAGAAGGAGAAGGAGAAGGTGAAGTCTGGAGGGTGAATCAGAAGAAGCAGAAGAAGGAGAAGGAGAAGGTGAAGTCTGGAGGGTGAATCAGAAGAAGCAGAAGAAGGAGAAGGAGAAGGTGAAGTCTGGAGGGAGAATCAGAAGAAGCAGAAGAAGTAGAAGGAGAAGGTGAAGACTGGAGGGTGAATCATTAGAAGTAGAAGAAGGAGAAGGAGAAGGTGAAGTCTGGAGGGTGAATCAGAAGAAGCAGAAGAAGGAGAAGTAGAAGGTGAAGTCTGGAGGGTGAATCAGAAGAAGCAGAAGAAGGAGAAGGAGAAGGTGAAGACTGGAGGGTGAATCAGAAGAAGTAGAAGAAGGAGAAGGAGAAGGTGAAGTCTGGAGGGTGAATCAGAAGAAGCAGAAGAAGGAGAAGGAGAAGGTGAAGTCTGGAGGGTGAATCAGAAGAAGTAGAAGAAGGAGAAGGAGAAGGTGAAGTCAGGAGGGTGAATCAGAAGAAGTAGAAGAAGGAGAAGGAGAAGGTGAGGTCTGGAGGGTGAATCAGAAGAAGCAGAAGAAGGAGAAGGAGAAGGAGAAGTCTGGAGGGTGAATCAGAAGAAGTAGAAGAAGGAGAAGGAGAAGGTGAAGTCTGGAGGGTGAATCAGAAGAAGTAGAAGAAGGAGAAGGAGAAGGTGAAGTCTGGAGGGTGAAGCAGAAGAAGCAGAAGAAGGAGAAGGAGAAGGTGAAGTCTGGAGGGTGAATCAGAAGAAGCAGAAGAACGAGAAGGAGAAGGTGAAGTCTGGAGGGAGAATCAGAAGAAGCAGAAGAAGTAGAAGGAGAAGGTGAAGACTGGAGGGTGAATCAGAAGAAGTAGAAGAAGGAGAAGGAGAAGGTGAAGTCTGGAGGGTGAATCAGAAGAAGCAGAAGAAGGAGAAGGAGAAGATGAAGTCTGGAGGGTGAATCAGAAGAAGTAGAAGAAGGAGAAGAAGAAGGTGAGGTCTGGAGGGTGAATCAGAAGAAGCAGAAGAAGGAGAAGGAGAAGGTGAAGTCTGGAGGGTGAATCAGAAGAAGCAGAAGAAGGAGAAGGAGAAGATGAAGTCTGGAGCTTGAATCAGAAGAAGCAGAAGAAGGAGAAGGAGAAGGTGAAGTCAGGAGGGTGAATCAGAAGATGCAGAAGAAGGAGAAGGAGAAGGTGAAGTTAGGAGGGTGAATCAGAAGAAGCAGACGAAGGAGAAGGAGAAGGTGAATTCAGGGGGGTGAAGCAGAAGAAGTAGAAGAAGGAGAAGGAGAAGGTGAAGTCAGGAGGGTGAAGCAGAAGAAGCAGAAGAAGGAGAAGGAGAAGGTGAAGTCAGGAGTGTGAATCAGAAGAAGCAGAAGAAGGAGAAGGAGAAGGTGAAGTTAGGAGGGTGAATCAGAAGAAGCAGAAGAAGGAGAAGGAGAAGGTGAAGTCAGGGGGGTGAAGCAGAAGAAGTAGAAGAAGGAGAAGGAGAAGGTGAAGTCTGGAGGGTGAATCAGAAGAAGCAGAAGTAGGAGAAGGAGAAGGTGAAGTCTGGAGGGTGAATCAGAAGAAGCAGAAGAAGGAGAAGGTGAAGGTGAAGTCAGGAGTGTGAATCAGAAGAAGCAGAAGAAGGAGAAGGAGAAGGTGAAGTTAGGAGGGTGAATCAGAAGAAGCAGAAGAAGGAGAAGGAGAAGGTGAAGTCAGGGGATGAAGCAGAAGAAGTAGAAGAAGGAGAAGGAGAAGGTGAAGTCAGGAGGATGAAGCAGAAGAATCAGAAGAAGGAGAAGGAGAAGGTGAATTCTGGAGGGCGCAGCAGAAGAAGCAGAAGAAGGAGAAGGAGAAGGTGAAGTCTGGAGGGTGAAGCCGAAGCAGCAGAAGAAGGAGAAGGAGAAGGTGGAAGTGTGGAGGGTGAATCAGAAGAAGTAGAAGAAGGAGAAGGGGAAGGTGAAGTCAGGAGGGTAAAGCAGAAGAAGCAGAAGAAGTAGAAGGAGAAGGTGAAGTCTGGAGGGTGAAGCAGAAGAAGCAGAAGAAGGAGAAGGAGAAGGTGAAGTCTGGAGGGCGAAGCAGAAGAAGCAGAAGAAGGAGAAGGAGAAGGTGAAGTCTGGAGGGTGAATCAGAAGAAGTAGAAGAAGGAGAAGGAGAAGTTGAAGTCAGGAGGGTGAAGCAGAAGAAGCAGAAGAAGGAGAAGGAGAAGGTGACGTCTGGAGGGTGAAGCAGAAGAAGCAGGAGAAGGAGAAGGTGAAGTCTGGAGGGTGAAGCAGAAGAAACAGAAGAAGGAAAAGGAGAAGGTGAAGTCAGGAGGGTGAATCAGAAGAAGTAGAAGAAGGAGAAGGAGAAGGTGAAGTCTGGAGGGTGAATCAGAAGAAGTAGAAAAAGGAGAAGGAGAAGGTGTAGTCTGGAGGGTGAATCAGAAGAAGTAGACGAAGGAGAAGGAGAAGGTGAAGTCTGGAGTGTGAATCAGAAGTTGCAGAAGAAGGAGAAGGAGAAGGTGAAGTCTGGAGGGTGAATCAGAAGAATCAGAAGAAGGAGAAGGAGAAGGTGAAGTCTGGAGGGTGAATCAGAAGAAGCAGAAGAAAGAGAAGGAGAAGGTGAAGTCTGGAGGGTGAAGCAGAAGAAGCAGAAGAAGGAGAAGGAGAAGGTGAAGACTGGAGGGTCAATCAGAAGAAGAAGAAGAAGGAGAAGGAGAAGGTGAAGTCTGGAGGGTGAATTAGAAGAAGTAGAAGAAGGAGAAGGAGAAGGTGAAGTCTGGAGGGTGAATCAGAAGAAGCAGAAGAAGGAGAAGGAGAAGGTGAAGTCTGGAGGGTGAATCAGAAGAAGCAGAAGAAGGAGAAGGAGAAGATGAAGTCTGGAGGGTGAATCAGAAGAAGTAGAAGAAGGAGAAGAAGAAGGTGAGGTCTGGAGGGTGAATCAGAAGAAGCAGAAGAAGGAGAAGGAGAAGGTGAAGTTAGGAGGGTGAATCAGAAGAAGCAGAAGAAGGAGAAGGAGAAGGTGAAGTCAGGGGGGTGAAGCAGAAGAAGTAGAAGAAGGAGAAGGAGAAGATGAAGTCAGGAGGCTGAAGCAGAAGAAGCAGACGAAGGAGAAGGAGAAGGTGAAGTCTGGAGGGCGCAGCAGAAGAAGCAGAAGAAGGAGAAGGAGAAGGTGAAGTCTGGAGGGTGAAGCAGAAGAAGCAGAAGAAGGAGAAGGAGAAGGTGGAAGTGTGGAGGGTGAATCAGAAGAAGTAGAAGAAGGAGAAGGAGAAGGTGAAGTCAGGAGGGTAAAGCAGAAGAATCAGAAGAAGTAGAAGGAGAAGGTGAAGTCTGGAGGGTGAAGCAGAAGAAGCAGAAGAAGGAGAAGGAGAAGGTGAAGTCTGGAGGGCGAAGCAGAAGAAGCAGAAGAAGGAGAAGGAGAAGGTGAAGTCTGGAGGGTGAAGCAGAAGAAGCAGTAGAAGGAGAAGGAGAAGGTGAAGTCTGGAGGGTGAATCAGAAGAAGTAGAAGAAGGAGAAGGAGAAGTTGAAGTCAGGAGGGTGAAGCAGAAGATGCAGAAGAAGGAGAAGGAGAAGGTGAAGTCTGGAGGGTGAATCAGAAGAAGTAGAAGAAGGAGAAGGAGAAGGTGAAGTCTGGAGGGTGAATCAGAAGAAGTAGAAAAAGGAGAAGGAGAAGGTGTAGTCTGGAGGGTGAATCAGAAGAAGTAGACGAAGGAGAAGGAGAAGGTGAAGTCTGGAGTGTGAATCAGAAGAAGCAGAAGAAGGAGAAGGAGAAGGTGAAGTCTGGAGGGTGAATCAGAAGAAGTAGAAGAAGGAGAAGGAGAAGGTGAAGTCTGGAGGGTGAATCAGAAGAAGCAGAAGAAGGAGAAGGAGAAGGTGAAGTCTGGAGGGTGAATCAGAAGAAGCAGAAGAAGGAGAAGGAGAAGGTGAAGTCTGGAGGGTGAAGCAGAAGAAGGAGAAGAAGGAGAAGGAGAAGGTGAAGTCAGGAGGGTGAAGCAGAAGACGCAGAAGAAGGAGAAGGAGAAGGTGAAGCCTGGAGGGTGAAGCAGAAGAAGCAGAAGAAGGAGAAGGAGAAGGTGAAGTCTGGAGGGTGAATCAGAAGAAGTAGAAGAAGGAGAAGGAGAAGGTGAAGACAGGAGGGTGAAGCAGAAGAAGCAGAAGAAGGAGAAGGAGAAGGTGAAGTCTGGAGGGTGAAGCAGAAGAAGCAGAAGAAGGAGAAGGAGAAGGTGAAGTCTGGAGGGTGAAGCAGAAGAAGCAGAAGAAGGAGAAGGAGAAGGTGAAGTCAGGAGGGTGAATCAGAAGAAGTAGAAGAAGGAGATGGAGAAGGTGAAGTCTGGAGGGTGAATCAGAAGAAGTAGAAGAAGGAGAAGGAGAAGGTGTAGTCTGGAGGGTGAATCAGAAGAAGTAGACGAAGGAGAAGGAGAAGGTGAAGTCTGGAGGGTGAATCAGAAGAAGCAGAAGAAGGAGAAGGAGATGGTGGAAGTGTGGAGGGTGAATCAGAAGAAGTAGAAGAAGGAGAAGGAGAAGGTGAAGTCAGGAGGGTAAAGCAGAAGAAGCAGAAGAAGTAGAAGGAGAAGGTGAAGTTTGGAGGGTGAAGCAGAAGAAGCAGAAGAAGGAGAAGGAGAAGGTGAAGACAGGAGGGTGAAGCAGAAGAAGCAGAAGAAGGAGAAGGAGAAGGTGAAGTCTGGAGGGTGAAGCAGAAGAAGCAGAAGAAGGAGAAGGAGAAGGTGAAGTCTGGAGGGTGAAGCAGAAGAAGCAGAAGAAGGAGAAGGAGAAGGTGAAGTCAGGAGGGTGAATCAGAAGAAGTAGAAGAAGGAGATGGAGAAGGTGAAGTCTGGAGGGTGAATCAGAAGAAGTAGAAGAAGGAGAAGGAGAAGGTGTAGTCTGGAGGGTGAATCAGAAGAAGTAGACGAAGGAGAAGGAGAAGGTGAAGTCCGGAGGGTGAATCAGAAGAAGCAGAAGAAGGAGAAGGAGATGGTGGAAGTGTGGAGGGTGAATCAGAAGAAGTAGAAGAAGGAGAAGGAGAAGGTGAAGTCAGGAGGGTAAAGCAGAAGAAGCAGAAGAAGTAGAAGGAGAAGGTGAAGTTTGGAGGGTGAAGCAGAAGAAGCAGAAGAAGGAGAAGGAGAAGGTGAAGTCAGGAGTGTGAATCAGAAGAAGCAGAAGAAGGAGAAGGAGAAGGTGAAGTTAGGAGGGTGAATCAGAAGAAGCAGAAGAAGGAGAAGGAGAAGGTGAAGTCAGGGGGGTGAAGCAGAAGAAGTAGAAGAAGGAGAAGGAGAAGGTGAAGTCTGGAGGATGAATCAGAAGAAGCAGAAGTAGTAGAAGGAGAAGGTGAAGTCTGGAGGGTGAATCAGAAGAAGCAGAAGAAGGAGAAGGAGAAGGTGAAGTCAGGAGTGTGAATCAGAAGAAGCAGAAGAAGGAGAAGGAGAAGGTGAAGTTAGGAGGGTGAATCAGAAGAAGCAGAAGAAGGAGAAGGAGAAGGTGAAGTCAGGGGGGTGAAGCAGAAGAAGTAGAAGAAGGAGAAGGAGAAGGAGAAGTCAGGAGGCTGAAGCAGAAGAAGCAGAAGAAGAAGAAGGAGAAGGTGAAGTCTGGAGGGCGCAGCAGAAGAAGCAGAAGAAGGAGAAGGAGAAGGTGAAGTCTGGAGGGTGAAGCAGAAGAAGCAGAAGAAGGAGAAGGAGAAGGTGGAAGTGTGGAGGGTGAATCAGAAGAAGTAGAAGAAGGAGAAGGAGAAGGTGAAGTCAGGAGGGTAAAGCAGAAGAAGCAGAAGAAGTAGAAGGAGAAGGTGAAGTCTGGAGGGTGAAGCAGAAGAAGCAGAAGAAGGAGAAGGAGAAGGTGAAGTCTGGAGGGCAAAGCAGAAGAAGCAGAAGAAGGAGAAGGAGAAGGTGAAGTCTGGAGGGTGAAGCAGAAGAAGCAGTAGAAGGAGAAGGAGAAGGTGAAGTCTGGAGGGTGAATCAGAAGAAGTAGAAGAAGGAGAAGGAGAAGTTGAAGTCAGGAGGGTGAAGCAGAAGAAGCAGAAGAAGGAGAAGGAGAAGGTGACGTCTGGAGGGTGAAGCAGAAGAAGCAGGAGAAGGAGAAGGTGAAGTCTGGAGGGTGAAGCAGAAGAAACAAAAGAAGGAAAAGGAGAAGGTGAAGTCAGGAGGGTGAATCAGAAGAAGTAGAAGAAGGAGAAGGAGAAGGTGAAGTCTGGAGGGTGAATCAGAAGAAGTAGAAAAAGGAGAAGGAGAAGGTGTAGTCTGGAGGGTGAATCAGAAGAAGTAGACGAAGGAGAAGGAGAAGGTGAAGTCTGGAGTGTGAATCAGAAGAAGCAGAAGAAGGAGAAGGAGAAGGTGAAGTCTGGAGGGTGAATCAGAAGAAGTAGAAGAAGGAGAAGGAGAAGGTGAAGTCTGGAGGGTGAATCAGAAGAAGCAGAAGAAGGAGAAGGAGAAGGTGAAGTCTGGAGGGTGAATCAGAAGAAGCAGAAGAAGGAGAAGGAGAAGGTGAATTCTGGAGGGTGAATCAGAAGA
This sequence comes from Somniosus microcephalus, assembly GCF_052327205.1. Lineage (NCBI taxonomy): Eukaryota > Metazoa > Chordata > Chondrichthyes > Squaliformes > Somniosidae > Somniosus > Somniosus microcephalus. The sequence goes on from NW_028225762.1 coordinate 81,623, forward strand.
AGCAGAAGAAGGAGAAGGAGAAGGTGAAGTCTGGAGGGAGAATCAGAAGAAGCAGAAGAAGTAGAAGGAGAAGGTGAAGACTGGAGGGTGAATCATTAGAAGTAGAAGAAGGAGAAGGAGAAGGTGAAGTCTGAAGGGTGAATCAGAAGAAGCAGAAGAAGGAGAAGGAGAAGGTGAAGTCTGGAGGGTGAATCAGAAGAAGCAGAAGAAGGAGAAGGAGAAGGTGAAGACTGGAGGGTGAATCAGAAGAAGTAGAAGAAGGAGAAGGAGAAGGTGAAGTCTGGAGGGTGAATCAGAAGAAGCAGAAGAAGGAGAAGGAGAAGGTGAAGTCTGGAGGGTGAATCAGAAGAAGTAGAAGAAGGAGAAGGAGAAGGTGAAGTCTGGAGGGTGAAGCAGAAGAAGTAGAAGAAGGATAAGGAGAAGGTGAAGTCAGGAGGGTGAATCAGAAGAAGTAGAAGAAGGAGAAGGAGAAGGTGAAGTCAGGAGGGTGAATCAGAAGAAGTAGAAGAAGGAGAAGGAGAAGGTGAGGTCTGGAGGGTGAATCAGAAGAAGCAGAAGAAGGAGAAGGAGAAGGAGAAGTCTGGAGGGTGAATCAGAAGAAGTAGAAGAAGGAGAAGGAGAAGGTGAAGTCTGGAGGGTGAAGCAGAAGAAGTAGAAGAAGGAGAAGGAGAAGGTGAAGTCAGGAGGGTGAATCAGAAGAAGTAGAAGAAGGAGAAGGAGAAGGTGAAGTCAGGAGGGTGAATCAGAAGAAGCAGAAGAAGGAGAAGGAGAAGGTGAAGTCTGGAGGGTGAATCAGAAGAAGCAGAAGAAAGAGAAGGAGAAGGTGAAGTCTGGAGGGTGAAGCAGAAGAAGCAGAAGAAGGAGAAGGAGAAGGTGAAGACTGGAGGGTGAATCAGAAGAAGAAGATGAAGGAGAAGGAGAAGGTGAAGTCTGGAGGGTGAATTAGAAGAAGTAGAAGAAGGAGAAGGAGAAGGTGAAGTCTGGAGGGTGAATCAGAAGAAGCAGAAGAAGGAGAAGGAGAAGGTGAAATCTGGAGGGTGAATCAGAAGAAGCAGAAGAAGGAGAAGGAGAAGATGAAGTCTGGAGGGTGAATCAGAAGAAGTAGAAGAAGGAGAAGGTGAGGTCTGGAGGGTGAATCAGAAGAAGCAGAAGAAGGAGAAGGAGAAGGTGAAGTCTGGAGGGTGAATCAGAAGAAGCAGAAGAAGGAGAAGGAGAAGATGAAGTCTGGAGATTGAATCAGAAGAAGCAGAAGAAGGAGAAGGAGAAGGTGAAGTCAGGAGGGTGAATCAGAAGATGCAGAATGAGGAGAAGGAGAAGGTGAAGTTAGGGGGGTGAAGCAGAAGAAGTAGAAGAAGGAGAAGGAGAAGGTGAAGTCAGGAGGGTGAAGCAGAAGAAGCAGAAGAAGGAGAAGGAGAAGGTGAAGTCTGGAGGGCGCAGCAGAAGAAGCAGAAGAAGGAGAAGGAGAAGGTGAAGTCTGGAGGGTGTAGCAGAAGAAGCAGAAGCAGGAGAAGTAGAAGGTGAAGTCTGGAGGGTGAATCAGAAGAAGTAGAAGAAGGAGAAGGAGAAGGTGAAGTCAGGAGGGTGAAGCAGAAGACGCAGAAGAAGGAGAAGGAGAAGGTGAAGTCTGGAGGGCGAAGCAGAAGAAGCAGAAGAAGGAGAAGGAGAAGGTGAAGCCTGGAGGGTGAAGCAGAAGAAGCAGAAGAAGGAGAAGGAGAAGGTGAAGTCTGGAGGGTGAATCAGAAGAAGTAGAAGAAGGAGAAGGAGAAGGTGAAGACAGGAGGGTGAAGCAGAAGAAGCAGAAGAAGGAGAAGGAGAAGGTGAAGTCTGGAGGGTGAAGCAGAAGAAGCAGAAGAAGGAGAAGGAGAAGGTGAAGTCTGGAGGGTGAAGCAGAAGAAGCAGAAGAAGGAGAAGGAGAAGGTGAAGTCAGGAGGGTGAATCAGAAGAAGTAGAAGAAGGAGATGGAGAAGGTGAAGTCTGGAGGGTGAATCAGAAGAAGTAGAAGAAGGAGAAGGAGAAGGTGTAGTCTGGAGGGTGAATCAGAAGAAGTAGACGAAGGAGAAGGAGAAGGTGAAGTCTGGAGGGTGAATCAGAAGAAGCAGAAGAAGGAGAAGGAGAAGGTGAAGTCTGGAGGGTGAATCAGAAGAAGCAGAAGAAGTAGGAGGAGAAGGTGAAGTCTGGAGGGTGAATCAGAAGAAGTAGGAGAAGGAGAAGGAGAAGGTGAAGTCTGGAGGGTGAATCAGAAGAAGCAGAAGAAGGAGAAGGAGAAGGTGAAGTCAGGAGTGTGAATCAGAAGAAGCAGAAGGAGAAGGAGAAGGTGAAGTCTGGAGGGTTAATCAGAAGAAGCAGAAGAAGGAGAAGGAGAAGGTGAAGACTGGAGGGTGAATCAGAAGAAGTAGAAGAAGGAGAAGGAGAAGGTGAAGCCTGGAGGGTGAATCAGAAGAAGTAGAAGAAGGAGAAGGAGAAGGCGAAGTATGGAGGGTGAATCAGAAGAAGTATAAGAAGGAGAAGGAGAAGGTGAAGTCAGGAGGGTGAAGCAGGAGAAGCAGAAGAAGTAGAAGGAGAAGGTGAAGTCTGGAGGGTGAAGCAGAAGAAGCAGAAGAAGGAGAAGGAGAAGGTGAAGTCTGGAGGGCGAAGCAGAAGAAGCAGAAGAAGGAGAAGGAGAAGTTGAAGTCTGGAGGGTGAAGCAGAAGAAGCAGAAGAAGGAGAAGGAGAAGGTGACGTCTGGAGGGTGAAGCAGAAGAAGCAGGAGAAGGAGAAGGTGAAGTCTGGAGGGTGAAGCAGAAGAAGGAAAAGGAGAAGGTGAAGTCAGGAGGGTGAATCAGAAGAAGTAGAAGAAGGAGAAGGAGAAGGTGAAGTCTGGAGGGTGAATCAGAAGAAGTAGAAAAAGGAGAAGGAGAAGGTGTAGTCTGGAGGGTGAATCAGAAGAAGTAGACGAAGGAGAAGGAGAAGGTGAAGTCTGGAGTGTGAATCAGAAGAAGCAGAAGAAGGAGAAGGAGAAGGTGAAATCTGGAGGGTGAATCAGAAGAAGTAGAAGAAGGAGAAGGAGAAGGTGAAGTCTGGAGGGTGAATCAGAAGAAGCAGAAGAAGGAGAAGGAGAAGGTGAAGTCTGGAGGGTGAATCAGAAGAAGCAGAAGAAGGAGAAGGAGAAGGTGAAGTCTGGAGGGTGAATCAGAAGAAGCAGAAGAAGGAGAAGGAGAAGATGAAGTCTGGAGGGTGAATCAGAAGAAGTAGAAGAAGGAGAAGGTGAGGTCTGGAGGGTGAATCGGAAGAAGCAGAAGAAGGAGAAGGAGAAGGTGAAGTCTGGAGGGTGAATCAGAAGAAGCAGAAGAAGGAGAAGGAGAAGATGAAGTCTGGAGATTGAATCAGAAGAAGCAGAAGAAGGAGAAGGAGAAGGTGAAGTCAGGAGGGTGAATCAGAAGATGCAGAATGAGGAGAAGGAGAAGGTGAAGTTAGGGGGGTGAAGCAGAAGAAGTAGAAGAAGGAGAAGGAGAAGGTGAAGTCAGGAGGGTGAAGCAGAAGAAGCAGAAGAAGGAGAAGGAGAAGGTGAAGTCTGGAGGGCGCAGCAGAAGAAGCAGAAGAAGGAGAAGGAGAAGGTGAAGTCTGGAGGGTGTAGCAGAAGAAGCAGAAGCAGGAGAAGTAGAAGGTGAAGTCTGGAGGGTGAATCAGAAGAAGTAGAAGAAGGAGAAGGAGAAGGTGAAGTCAGGAGGGTGAAGCAGAAGACGCAGAAGAAGGAGAAGGAGAAGGTGAAGTCTGGAGGGCGAAGCAGAAGAAGCAGAAGAAGGAGAAGGAGAAGGTGAAGCCTGGAGGGTGAAGCAGAAGAAGCAGAAGAAGGAGAAGGAGAAGGTGAAGTCTGGAGGGTGAATCAGAAGAAGTAGAAGAAGGAGAAGGAGAAGGTGAAGACAGGAGGGTGAAGCAGAAGAAGCAGAAGAAGGAGAAGGAGAAGGTGAAGTCTGGAGGGTGAAGCAGAAGAAGCAGAAGAAGGAGAAGGAGAAGGTGAAGTCTGGAGGGTGAAGCAGAAGAAGCAGAAGAAGGAGAAGGAGAAGGTGAAGTCAGGAGGGTGAATCAGAAGAAGTAGAAGAAGGAGATGGAGAAGGTGAAGTCTGGAGGGTGAATCAGAAGAAGTAGAAGAAGGAGAAGGAGAAGGTGTAGTCTGGAGGGTGAATCAGAAGAAGTAGACGAAGGAGAAGGAGAAGGTGAAGTCTGGAGGGTGAATCAGAAGAAGCAGAAGAAGGAGAAGGAGAAGGTGAAGTCTGGAGGGTGAATCAGAAGAAGCAGAAGAAGTAGGAGGAGAAGGTGAAGTCTGGAGGGTGAATCAGAAGAAGTAGGAGAAGGAGAAGGAGAAGGTGAAGTCTGGAGGGTGAATCAGAAGAAGCAGAAGAAGGAGAAGGAGAAGGTGAAGTCAGGAGTGTGAATCAGAAGAAGCAGAAGGAGAAGGAGAAGGTGAAGTCTGGAGGGTTAATCAGAAGAAGCAGAAGAAGGAGAAGGAGAAGGTGAAGACTGGAGGGTGAATCAGAAGAAGTAGAAGAAGGAGAAGGAGAAGGTGAAGCCTGGAGGGTGAATCAGAAGAAGTAGAAGAAGGAGAAGGAGAAGGCGAAGTGTGGAGGGTGAATCAGAAGAAGTATAAGAAGGAGAAGGAGAAGGTGAAGTCAGGAGGGTGAAGCAGGAGAAGCAGAAGAAGTAGAAGGAGAAGGTGAAGTCTGGAGGGTGAAGCAGAAGAAGCAGAAGAAGGAGAAGGAGAAGGTGAAGTCTGGAGGGCGAAGCAGAAGAAGCAGAAGAAGGAGAAGGAGAAGTTGAAGTCTGGAGGGTGAAGCAGAAGAAGCAGAAGAAGGAGAAGGAGAAGGTGACGTCTGGAGGGTGAAGCAGAAGAAGCAGGAGAAGGAGAAGGTGAAGTCTGGAGGGTGAAGCAGAAGAAGGAAAAGGAGAAGGTGAAGTCAGGAGGGTGAATCAGAAGAAGTAGAAGAAGGAGAAGGAGAAGGTGAAGTCTGGAGGGTGAATCAGAAGAAGTAGAAAAAGGAGAAGGAGAAGGTGTAGTCTGGAGGGTGAATCAGAAGAAGTAGACGAAGGAGAAGGAGAAGGTGAAGTCTGGAGTGTGAATCAGAAGAAGCAGAAGAAGGAGAAGGAGAAGGTGAAATCTGGAGGGTGAATCAGAAGAAGTAGAAGAAGGAGAAGGAGAAGGTGAAGTCTGGAGGGTGAATCAGAAGAAGCAGAAGAAGGAGAAGGAGAAGGTGAAGTCTGGAGGGTGAATCAGAAGAAGCAGAAGAAGGAGAAGGAGAAGGTGAAGTCTGGAGGGTGAATCAGAAGAAGCAGAAGAAGGAGAAGGAGAAGATGAAGTCTGGAGGGTGAATCAGAAGAAGTAGAAGAAGGAGAAGGTGAGGTCTGGAGGGTGAATCGGAAGAAGCAGAAGAAGGAGAAGGAGAAGGTGAAGTCTGGAGGGTGAATCAGAAGAAGCAGAAGAAGGAGAAGGAGAAGATGAAGTCTGGAGATTGAATCAGAAGAAGCAGAAGAAGGAGAAGGAGAAGGTGAAGTCAGGAGGGTGAATCAGAAGATGCAGAATGAGGAGAAGGAGAAGGTGAAGTTAGGGGGGTGAAGCAGAAGAAGTAGAAGAAGGAGAAGGAGAAGGTGAAGTCAGGAGGGTGAAGCAGAAGAAGCAGAAGAAGGAGAAGGAGAAGGTGAAGTCTGGAGGGCGCAGCAGAAGAAGCAGAAGAAGGAGAAGGAGAAGGTGAAGTCTGGAGGGTGTAGCAGAAGAAGCAGAAGCAGGAGAAGTAGAAGGTGAAGTCTGGAGGGTGAATCAGAAGAAGTAGAAGAAGGAGAAGGAGAAGGTGAAGTCAGGAGGGTGAAGCAGAAGACGCAGAAGAAGGAGAAGGAGAAGGTGAAGTCTGGAGGGCGAAGCAGAAGAAGCAGAAGAAGGAGAAGGAGAAGGTGAAGCCTGGAGGGTGAAGCAGAAGAAGCAGAAGAAGGAGAAGGAGAAGGTGAAGTCTGGAGGGTGAATCAGAAGAAGTAGAAGAAGGAGAAGGAGAAGGTGAAGACAGGAGGGTGAAGCAGAAGAAGCAGAAGAAGGAGAAGGAGAAGGTGAAGTCTGGAGGGTGAAGCAGAAGAAGCAGAAGAAGGAGAAGGAGAAGGTGAAGTCTGGAGGGTGAAGCAGAAGAAGCAGAAGAAGGAGAAGGAGAAGGTGAAGTCAGGAGGGTGAATCAGAAGAAGTAGAAGAAGGAGATGGAGAAGGTGAAGTCTGGAGGGTGAATCAGAAGAAGTAGAAGAAGGAGAAGGAGAAGGTGTAGTCTGGAGGGTGAATCAGAAGAAGTAGACGAAGGAGAAGGAGAAGGTGAAGTCTGGAGGGTGAATCAGAAGAAGCAGAAGAAGGAGAAGGAGAAGGTGAAGTCTGGAGGGTGAATCAGAAGAAGCAGAAGAAGTAGGAGGAGAAGGTGAAGTCTGGAGGGTGAATCAGAAGAAGTAGGAGAAGGAGAAGGAGAAGGTGAAGTCTGGAGGGTGAATCAGAAGAAGCAGAAGAAGGAGAAGGAGAAGGTGAAGTCAGGAGTGTGAATCAGAAGAAGCAGAAGGAGAAGGAGAAGGTGAAGTCTGGAGGGTTAATCAGAAGAAGCAGAAGAAGGAGAAGGAGAAGGTGAAGACTGGAGGGTGAATCAGAAGAAGTAGAAGAAGGAGAAGGAGAAGGTGAAGCCTGGAGGGTGAATCAGAAGAAGTAGAAGAAGGAGAAGGAGAAGGCGAAGTGTGGAGGGTGAATCAGAAGAAGTATAAGAAGGAGAAGGAGAAGGTGAAGTCAGGAGGGTGAAGCAGGAGAAGCAGAAGAAGTAGAAGGAGAAGGTGAAGTCTGGAGGGTGAAGCAGAAGAAGCAGAAGAAGGAGAAGGAGAAGGTGAAGTCTGGAGGGCGAAGCAGAAGAAGCAGAAGAAGGAGAAGGAGAAGTTGAAGTCTGGAGGGTGAAGCAGAAGAAGCAGAAGAAGGAGAAGGAGAAGGTGACGTCTGGAGGGTGAAGCAGAAGAAGCAGGAGAAGGAGAAGGTGAAGTCTGGAGGGTGAAGCAGAAGAAGGAAAAGGAGAAGGTGAAGTCAGGAGGGTGAATCAGAAGAAGTAGAAGAAGGAGAAGGAGAAGGTGAAGTCTGGAGGGTGAATCAGAAGAAGTAGAAAAAGGAGAAGGAGAAGGTGTAGTCTGGAGGGTGAATCAGAAGAAGTAGACGAAGGAGAAGGAGAAGGTGAAGTCTGGAGTGTGAATCAGAAGAAGCAGAAGAAGGAGAAGGAGAAGGTGAAATCTGGAGGGTGAATCAGAAGAAGTAGAAGAAGGAGAAGGAGAAGGTGAAGTCTGGAGGGTGAATCAGAAGAAGCAGAAGAAGGAGAAGGAGAAGGTGAAGTCTGGAGGGTGAATCAGAAGAAGCAGAAGAAGGAGAAGGAGAAGGTGAAGTCTGGAGGGTGAATCAGAAGAAGCAGAAGAAGGAGAAGGAGAAGGTGAAGTCTGGAGGGAGAATCAGAAGAAGCAGAAGAAGTAGAAGGAGAAGGTGAAGACTGGAGGGTGAATCATTAGAAGTAGAAGAAGGAGAAGGAGAAGGTGAAGTCTGGAGGGTGAATCAGAAAAAGCAGAAGAAGGAGAAGGAGAAGGTGAAGTCTGGAGGGTGAATCAGAAGAAGCAGAAGAAGGAGAAGGAGAAGGTGAAGACTGGAGGGTGAATCAGAAGAAGTAGAAGAAGGAGAAGGAGAAGGTGAAGTCTGGAGGGTGAATCAGAAGAAGCAGAAGAAGGAGAAGGAGAAGGTGAAGTCTGGAGGGTGAATCAGAAGAAGTAGCAGAAGGAGAAGGAGAAGGTGAAGTCTGGAGGGTGAAGCAGAAGAAGTAGAAGAAGGATAAGGAGAAGGTGAAGTCAGGAGGGTGAATCAGAAGAAGTAGAAGAAGGAGAAGGAGAAGGTGAAGTCAGGAGGGCGAATCAGAAGAAGTAGAAGAAGGAGAAGGAGAAGGTGAGGTCTGGAGGGTGAATCAGAAGAAGCAGAAGAAGGAGAAGGAGAAGGAGAAGTCTGGAGGGTGAATCAGAAGAAGTAGAAGAAGGAGAAGGAGAAGGTGAAGTCTGGAGGGTGAAGCAGAAGAAGTAGAAGAAGGAGAAGGAGAAGGTGAAGTCAGGAGGGTGAATCAGAAGAAGTAGAAGAAGGAGAAGGAGAAGGTGAAGTCAGGAGGGTGAATCAGAAGAAGCAGAAGAAGGAGAAGGAGAAGGTGAAGTCTGGAGGGTGAATCAGAAGAAGCAGAAGAAAGAGAAGGAGAAGGTGAAGTCTGGAGGGTGAAGCAGAAGAAGCAGAAGAAGGAGAAGGAGAAGGTGAAGACTGGAGGGTGAATCAGAAGAAGAAGATGAAGGAGAAGGAGAAGGTGAAGTCTGGAGGGTGAATTAGAAGAAGTAGAAGAAGGAGAAGGAGAAGGTGAAGTCTGGAGGGCGAATCAGAAGAAGCAGAAGAAGGAGAAGGAGAAGGTGAAGTCTGGAGGGTGAATCAGAAGAAGCAGAAGAAGGAGAAGGAGAAGATGAAGACTGGAGGGTGAATCAGAAGAAGTAGAAGAAGGAGAAGGTGAGGTCTGGAGGGTGAATCAGAAGAAGCAGAAGAAGGAGAAGGAGAAGGTGAAGTCTGGAGGGTGAATCAGAAGAAGCAGAAGAAGGAGAAGGAGAAGATGAAGTCTGGAGCTTGAATCAGAAGAAGCAGAAGAAGGAGAAGGAGAAGGTGAAGTCAGGAGGGTGAATCAGAAGATGCAGAATGAGGAGAAGGAGAAGGTGAAGTTAGGGGGGTGAAGCAGAAGAAGTAGAAGAAGGAGAAGGAGAAGGTGAAGTCAGGAGGGTGAAGCAGAAGAAGCAGAAGAAGGAGAAGGAGAAGGTGAAGTCTGTAGGGCGCAGCAGAAGAAGCAGAAGAAGGAGAAGGAGAAGGTGAAGTCTGGAGGGTGAAGCAGAAGAAGCAGAAGCAGGAGAAGTAGAAGGTGAAGTCTGGATGGTGAATCAGAAGAAGTAGAAGAAGGAGAAGGAGAAGGTGAAGTCAGGAGGGTGAAGCAGAAGACGCAGAAGAAGGAGAAGGAGAAGGTGAAGTCTGGAGGGCGAAGCAGAAGAAGCAGAAGAAGGAGAAGGAGAAGGTGAAGCCTGGAGGGTGAAGCAGAAGAAGCAGAAGAAGGAGAAGGAGAAGGTGAAGTCTGGAGGGTGAATCAGAAGAAGTAGAAGAAGGAGAAGGAGAAGGTGAAGACAGGAGGGTGAAGCAGAAGAAGCAGAAGAAGGAGAAGGAGAAGGTGAAGTCTGGAGGGTGAAGCAGAAGAAGCAGAAGAAGGAGAAGGAGAAGGTGAAGTCTGGAGGGTGAAGCAGAAGAAGCAGAAGAAGGAGAAGGAGAAGGTGAAGTCAGGAGGGTGAATCAGAAGAAGTAGAAGAAGGAGATGGAGAAGGTGAAGTCTGGAGGGTGAATCAGAAGAAGTAGAAGAAGGAGAAGGAGAAGGTGTAGTCTGGAGGGTGAATCAGAAGAAGTAGACGAAGGAGAAGGAGAAGGTGAAGTCTGGAGGGTGAATCAGAAGAAGCAGAAGAAGGAGAAGGAGAAGGTGAAGTCTGGAGGGTGAATCAGAAGAAGTAGAAGAAGGAGAAGTAGAAGGTGAAGTCTGGAGGGTGAATCAGAAGAAGCAGAAGAAGGAGAAGGAGAAGGTGAAATCTGGAGGGTGAATCAGAAGAAGCAGAAGAAGGAGAACGAGAAGGTGAAGTCTGGAGGGTGAATCAGAAGAAGCAGAAGAAGGAGAAGGAGAAGGTGAAGTCTGGAGGGAGAATCAGAAGAAGCAGAAGAAGTAGGAGGAGAAGGTGAAGTCTGGAGGGTGAATCAGAAGAAGTAGGAGAAGGAGAAGGTGAAGTCTGGAGGGTGAATCAGAAGAAGCAGAAGAAGGAGAAGGAGAAGATGAAGTCAGGAGGGTGAATCAGAAGAAGCAGAAGGAGAAGGAGAAGGTGAAGTCTGGAGGGTTAATCAGAAGAAGCAGAAGAAGGAGAAGGAGAAGGTGAAGACTGGAGGGTGAATCAGAAGTAGTAGAAGAAGGAGAAGGAGAAGGTGAAGTCTGGAGAGTGAAGCAGAAGATGTAGAAGAAGGAGAAGGAGAAGGCGAAGTCTGGAGGGTGAATCAGAAGAACTGGAAGAAGGAGAAGGAGAAGGTGAAGTCAGGAGGGTGAAGCAGAAGAAGCAGAAGAAGTAGAAGGAGAAGGTGAAGTCTGGAGGGTGAAGCAGAAGAAGCAGAAGAAGGAGAAGGAGAAGGTGAAGTCTGGAGGGCGAAGCAGCAGAAGCAGAAGAAGGAGAAGGAGAAGTTGAAGTCTGGAGGGTGAAGCAGAAGAAGCAGAAGAAGGAGAAGGAGAAGGTGACGTCTGGAGGGTGAAGCAGAAGAAGCAGGAGAAGGAGAAGGTGAAGTCTGGAGGGTGAAGCAGAAGAAACAGAAGAAGGAAAAGGAGAAGGTGATGTCAGAAGGGTGAATCAGAAGAAGTAGAAGAAGGAGAAGGAGAAGGTGAAGTCTGGAGGGTGAATCAGAAGAAGTAGAAAAAGGAGAAGGAGAAGGTGTAGTCTGGAGGGTGAATCAGAAGAAGTAGACGAAGGAGAAGGAGAAGGTGAAGTCTGGAGTGTGAATCAGAAGAAGCAGAAGAAGGAGAAGGAGAAGGTGAAGTCTGGAGGGTGAATCAGAAGAAGTAGAAGAAGGAGAAGGAGAAGGTGAAGTCTGGAGGGTGAATCAGAAGAAGCAGAAGAAGGAGAAGGAGAAGGTGAAGTCTGGAGGGTGAATCAGAAGAAGCAGAAGAAGGAGAAGGAGAAGGTGAAGTCTGGAGGGTGAATCAGAAGAAGCAGAAGAAGGAGAATGAGAAGGTGAAGTCTGGAGGGTGAATCAGAAGAAGTAGAAGAAGGAGAAGGAGAAGTTGAGGTCTGGAGGGTGAATCAGAAGAAGCAGAAGAAGGAGAAGGAGAAGGTGAAGTCTGGAGGGTGAATCAGAAGAAGCAGAAGAAGGAGAAGGAGAAGATGAAGTCTGGAGCTTGAATCAGAAGAAGCAGAAGAAGGAGAAGGAGAAGGTGAAGTCAGGAGGGTGAATCAGAAGATGCAGAATGAGGAGAAGGAGAAGGTGAAGTTAGGGGGGTGAAGCAGAAGAAGTAGAAGAAGGAGAAGGAGAAGGTGAAGTCTGGAGGGCGCAGCAGAAGAAGCAGAAGAAGGAGAAGGAGAAGGTGAAGTCTGGAGGGTGAAGCAGAAGAAGCAGAAGCAGGAGAAGTAGAAGGTGAAGTCTGGAGGGTGAATCAGAAGAAGTAGAAGAAGGAGAAGGAGAAGGTGAAGTCAGGAGGGTGAAGCAGAAGAAGCAGAAGAAGGAGAAGGAGAAGGTGAAGTCTGGAGGGCGAAGCAGAAGAAGCAGAAGAAGGAGAAGGAGAAGATGAAGCCTCGAGGGTGAAGCAGAAGAAGCAGAAGAAGGAGAAGGAGAAGGTGAAGTCTGGAGGGTGAATCAGAAGAAGTAGAAGAAGGAGAAGGAGAAGGTGAAGACAGGAGGGTGAAGCAGAAGAAGCAGAAGAAGGAGAAGGAGAAGGTGAAGTCTGGAGGGTGAAGCAGAAGAAGCAGAAGAAGGAGAAGGTGAAGGTGAAGTCTGGAGGGCGCAGCAGAAGAAGCAGAAGAAGGAGAAGGAGAAGGTGAAGTCTGGAGGGTGAAGCAGAAGAAGCAGAAGAAGGAGAAGGAGATGGTGGAAGTGTGGAGGGTGAATCAGAAGAAGTAGAAGAAGGAAAAGGAGAAGGTGAAGTCAGGAGGGTAAAGCAGAAGAAGCAGAAGAAGTAGAAGGAGAAGGTGAAGTCTGGAGGGTGAAGCAGAAGAAGCAGAAGAAGGAGAAGGAGAAGGTGAAGTCTGGAGGGCGAAGCAGAAGAAGCAGAAGAAGGAGAAGGAGAAGGTGAAGTCTGGAGGGTGAAGCATAAGAAGCAGTAGAAGGAGAAGGAGAAGGTGAAGTCTGGAGGGTGAATCAGAAGAAGTAGAAGAAGGAGAAGGAGAAGTTGAAGTCAGGAGGGTGAAGCAGAAGAAGCAGAAGAAGGAGAAGGAGAAGGTGACGTCTGGAGGGTGAAGCAGAAGAAGCAGGAGAAGGAGAAGGAGAAGGTGAAGTCTGGAGGGTGAATCGGAAGAAGTAGAAAAAGGAGAAGGAGAAGGTGTAGTCTGGAGGGTGAATCAGAAGAAGTAGACGAAGGAGAAGGAGAAGGTGAAGTCTGGAGTGTGAATCAGAAGAAGCAGAAGAAGGAGAAGGAGAAGGTGAAGTCTGGAGGGTGAAGCAGAAGAAGCAGAAGAAGGAGAAGGAGAAGGTGAAGTCAGGAGGGTGAATCAGAAGAAGTAGAAGAAGGAGATGGAGAAGGTGAAGTCTGGAGGGTGAATCAGAAGAAGTAGAAGAAGGAGAAGGAGAAGGTGAAGTCAGGGGGGTGAAGCAGAAGAAGTAGAAGAAGGAGAAGGAGAAGGTGAAGTCAGGAGGCTGAAGCAGAAGAAGCAGAAGAAGGAGAAGGTGAAGGTGAAGTCTGGAGGGCGCAGCAGAAGAAGCAGAAGAAGGAGAAGGAGAAGGTGAAGTCTGGAGGGTGAAGCAGAAGAAGCAGAAGAAGGAGAAGGAGATGGTGGAAGTGTGGAGGGTGAATCAGAAGAAGTAGAAGAAGGAGAAGGAGAAGGTGAAGTCAGGAGGGTAAAGCAGAAGAAGCAGAAGAAGTAGAAGGAGAAGGTGAAGTCTGGAGGGTGAAGCAGAAGAAGCAGAAGAAGGAGAAGGAGAAGGTGAAGTCTGGAGGGCGAAGCAGAAGAAGCAGAAGAAGGAGAAGGAGAAGGTGAAGTCTGGAGGGTGAAGCATAAGAAGCAGTAGAAGGAGAAGGAGAAGGTGAAGTCTGGAGGGTGAATCAGAAGAAGTAGAAGAAGGAGAAGGAGAAGTTGAAGTCAGGAGGGTGAAGCAGAAGAAGCAGAAGAAGGAGAAGGAGAAGGTGACGTCTGGAGGGTGAAGCAGAAGAAGCAGGAGAAGGAGAAGGAGAAGGTGAAGTCTGGAGGGTGAATCAGAAGAAGTAGAAAACGGAGAAGGAGAAGGTGTAGTCTGGAGGGTGAATCAGAAGAAGTAGACGAAGGAGAAGGAGAAGGTGAAGTCTGGAGTGTGAATCAGAAGAAGCAGAAGAAGGAGAAGGAGAAGGTGAAGTCTGGAGGGTGAATCAGAAGAAGTAGAAGAAGGAGAAGGAGAAGGTGAAGTCTGGAGGGTGAATCAGAAGAAGCAGAAGAAGGAGAAGGAGAAGGTGAAGTCTGGAGGGTGAATCAGAAGAAGCAGAAGAAGGAGAAGGAGAAGGTGAAGTCTGGAGGGTGAATCAGAAGAAGCAGAAGAAGGAGAAGGAGAAGGTGAAGTCTGGAGGGAGAATCAGAAGAAGCAGAAGAAGTAGAAGGAGAAGGTGAAGACTGGAGGGTGAATCATTAGAAGTAGAAGAAGGAGAAGGAGAAGGTGAAGTCTGGAGGGTGAATCAGAAGAAGCAGAAGAAGGAGAAGGAGAAGGTGAAGTCTGGAGGGTGAATCAGAAGAAGTAGAAGAAGGAGAAGGAGAAGGTGAAGTCTGGAGGGTGAATCAGAAGAAGCGGAAGAAGGAGAAGGAGAAGGTGAAGTCTGGAGGGTGAATCAGAAGAAGTAGAAGAAGGAGAAGGAGAAGGTGAAGTCTGGAGGGTGAAGCAGAAGAAGTAGAAGAAGGATAAGGAGAAGGTGAAGTCAGGAGGGTGAATCAGAAGAAGTAGAAGAAGGAGAAGGAGAAGGTGAAGTCAGGAGGGTGAATCAGAAGAAGTAGAAGAAGGAGAAGGAGAAGGTGAGGTCTGGAGGGTGAATCAGAAGAAGCAGAAGAAGGAGAAGGAGAAGGAGAAGTCTGGAGGGTGAATCGGAAGAAGTAGAAGAAGGAGAAGGAGAAGGTGAAGTCTGGAGGGTGAATCAGAAGAAGTAGAAGAAGGAGAAGGAGAAGGTGAAGTCTGGAGGGTGAATCAGAAGAAGCAGAAGTAGGAGAAGGAGAAGGTGAAGTCTGGAGGGTGAATCAGAAGAAGCAGAAGAAGGAGAAGGAGAAGGTGAAGTCTGGAGGGAGAATCAGAAGAAGCAGAAGAAGTAGAAGAAGAAGGTGAAGACTGGAGGGTGAATCAGAAGAAGTAGAAGAAGGAGAAGGAGAAGGTGAAGTCTGGAGGGTGAATCAGAAGAAGCAGAAGAAGGAGAAGGAGAAGGTGAAGTCTGGAGGGTGAATCAGAAGAATCAGAAGAAGGAGAAGGAGAAGGTGAAGTCTGGAGGGTGAATCAGAAGAAGCAGAAGAAAGAGAAGGAGAAGGTGAAGTCTGGAGGGTGAAGCAGAAGAAGCAGAAGAAGTAGAAGGAGAAGGTGAAGACTGGAGGGTGAATCAGAAGAAGAAGAAGAAGGAGAAGGAGAAGGTGAAGTCTGGAGGGTGAATTAGAAGAAGTAGAAGAAGGAGAAGGAGAAGGTGAAGTCTGGAGGGTGAATCAGAAGAAGCAGAAGAAGGAGAAGGAGAAGGTGAAGTCTGGAGGGTGAATCAGAAGAAGCAGAAGAAGGAGAAGGAGAAGATGAAGTCTGGAGGGTGAATCAGAAGAAGTAGAAGAAGGAGAAGAAGAAGGTGAGGTCTGGAGGGTGAATCAGAAGAAGCAGAAGAAGGAGAAGGAGAAGGTGAAGTCTGGAGGGTGAATCAGAAGAAGCAGAAGAAGGAGAAGGAGAAGATGAAGTCTGGAGCTTGAATCAGAAGAAGCAGAAGAAGGAGAAGGAGAAGGTGAAGTCAGGAGGGTGAATCAGTAGAAGCAGAAGAAGGAGAAGGAGAAGGTGAATTCAGGGGGGTGAAGCAGAAGAAGTAGAAGAAGGAGAAGGAGAAGGTGAAGTCAGGAGGGTGAAGCAGAAGAAGCGGAAGAAGGAGAAGGAGAAGGTGAAGTCAGGAGTGTGAATCAGAAGAAGCAGAAGAAGGAGAAGGAGAAGGTGAAGTTAGGAGGGTGAATCAGAAGAAGCCGAAGAAGGAGAAGGAGAAGGTGAAGTCAGGGGGGTGAAGCAGAAGAAGTAGAAGAAGGAGAAGGAGAAGGTGAAGTCTGGAGGGTGAATCAGAAGAAGCAGAAGTAGGAGAAGGAGAAGGTGAAGTCTGGAGGGTGAATCAGAAGAAGCAGAAGAAGGAGAAGGAGAAGGTGAAGTCAGGAGTGTGAATCAGAAGAAGCAGAAGAAGGAGAAGGAGAAGGTGAAGTTAGGAGGGTGAATCAGAAGAAGCAGAAGAAGGAGAAGGAGAAGGTGAAGTCAGGGGGGTGAAGCAGAAGAAGTAGAAGAAGGAGAAGGAGAAGGTGAAGTCAGGAGGCTGAAGCAGAAGAAGCAGAAGAAGGAGAAGGAGAAGGTGAAGTCTGGAGGGCGCAGCAGAAGAAGCAGAAGAAGGAGAAGGAGAAGGTGAAGTCTGGAGGGTGAAGCAGAAGAAGCAGAAGAAGGAGAAGGAGAAGGTGGAAGTGTGGAGGGTGAATCAGAAGAAGTAGAAGAAGGAGAAGGAGAAGGTGAAGTCAGGAGGGTAAAGCAGAAGAAGCAGAAGAAGTAGAAGGAGAAGGTGAAGTCTGGAGGGTGAAGCAGAAGAAGCAGAAGAAGGAGAAGGAGAAGGTGAAGTCTGGAGGGCAAAGCAGAAGAAGCAGAAGAAGGAGAAGGAGAAGGTGAAGTCTGGAGGGTGAAGCAGAAGAAGCAGCAGAAGGAGAAGGAGAAGGTGAAGTCTGGAGGGTGAATCAGAAGAAGTAGAAGAAGGAGAAGGAGAAGTTGAAGTCAGGAGGGTGAAGCAGAAGAAGCAGAAGAAGGAGAAGGAGAAGGTGACGTCTGGAGGGTGAAGCAGAAGAAGCAGGAGAAGGAGAAGGTGAAGTCTGGAGGGTGAAGCAGAAGAAACAAAAGAAGGAAAAGGAGAAGGTGAAGTCAGGAGTGTGAATCAGAAGAAGTAGAAGAAGGAGAAGGAGAAGGTGAAGTCTGGAGGGTGAATCAGAAGAAGTAGAAAAAGGAGAAGGAGAAGGTGTAGTCTGGAGGGTGAATCAGAAGAAGTAGACGAAGGAGAAGGAGAAGGTGAAGTCTGGAGTGTGAATCAGAAGAAGCAGAAGAAGGAGAAGGAGAAGGTGAAGTCTGTAGGGTGAATCAGAAGAAGTAGAAGAAGGAGAAGGAGAAGGTGAAGTCTGGAGGGTGAATCAGAAGAAGCAGAAGAAGGAGAAGGAGAAGGTGAAGTCTGGAGGGTGAATCAGAAGAAGCAGAAGAAGGAGAAGGAGAAGGTGAAGTCTGGAGGGTGAATCAGAAGAAGCAGAAGAAGGAGAAGGAGAAGGTGAAGTCTGGAGGGTGAATCAGAAGAAGCAGAAGAAGGAGAAGGAGAAGGTGAAGACTGGAGGGTGAATCAGAAGAAGTAGAAGAAGGAGAAGGAGAAGGTGAAGTCTGGAGGGTGAATCAGAAGAAGAAGAAGAAGGAGAAGGAGAAGGTGAAGTCTGGAGGGTGAAGCAGAAGAAGTAGAAGAAGGATAAGGAGAAGGTGAAGTCAGGAGGGTGAATCAGAAGAAGTAGAAGAAGGAGAAGGAGAAGGTGAAGTCAGGAGGGTGAATCAGAAGAAGTAGAAGAAGGAGAAGGAGAAGGTGAGGTCTGGAGGGTGAATCAGAAGAAGCAGATGTAGGAGAAGGAGAAGGAGAAGTCTGGAGGGTGAATCAGAAGAAGTAGAAGAAGGAGAAGGAGAAGGTGATGTCTGGAGGGTGAAGCAGAAGAAGTAGAAGAAGGAGAAGGAGAAGGTGAAGTCAGGAGGGTGAATCAGAAGAAGTAGAAGAAGGAGAAGGAGAAGGTGAAGTCAGGAGGGTGAATCAGAAGAAGCAGAAGAAGGAGAAGGAGAAGGTGAAGTCTGGAGGGTGAATCAGAAGAAGCAGAAGAAAGAGAAGGAGAAGGTGAAGTCTGGAGGGTGAAGCAGAAGAAGCAGAAGAAGGAGAAGGAGAAGGTGACGACTGGAGGGTGAATCAGAAGAAGAAGATGAAGGAGAAGGAGAAGGTGAAGTCTGGAGGGTGAATTAGAAGAAGTAGAAGAAGGAGAAGGAGAAGGTGAAGTCTGGAGGGTGAATCAGAAGAAGCAGAAGAAGGAGAAGGAGAAGGTGAAGTCTGGAGGGTGAATCAGAAGAAGCAGAAGAAGGAGAAGGAGAAGATGAAGTCTGGAGGGTGAATCAGAAGAAGTAGAAGAAGGAGAAGGTGAGGTCTGGAGGGTGAATCAGAAGAAGCAGAAGAAGGAGAAGGAGAAGGTGAAGTCTGGAGGTTAAATCAGAAGAAGCAGAAGAAGGAGAAGGAGAAGATGAAGTCTGGAGCTTGAATCAGAAGAAGCAGAAGAAGGAGAAGGAGAAGGTGAAGTCAGGAGGGTGAATCAGAAGATGCAGAATGAGGAGAAGGAGAAGGTGAAGTAAGGGGGGTGAAGCAGAAGAAGTAGAAGAAGGAGAAGGAGAAGGTGAAGTCAGGAGGGTGAAGCAGAAGAAGCAGAAGAAGGAGAAGGAGAAGGTGAAGTCTGGAGGGCGCAGCAGAAGAAGCAGAAGAAGGAGAAGGAGAAGGTGAAGTCTGGAGGGTGAAGCAGAAGAAGCAGAAGCAGGAGAAGTAGAAGGTGAAGTCTGGAGGGTAAATCAGAAGAAGTAGAAGAAGGAGAAGGAGAAGGTGAAGTCAGGAGGGTGAAGCAGAAGACGCAGAAGAAGGAGAAGGAGAAGGTGAGGTCTGGAGGGCGAAGCAGAAGAAGCAGAAGAAGGAGAAGGAGAAGGTGAAGCCTGGAGGGTGAAGCAGAAGAAGCAGAAGAAGGAGAAGGAGAAGGTGAAGACAGGAGGGTGAAGCAGAAGAAGCAGAAGAAGGAGAAGGAGAAGGTGACGTCTGGAGGGTGAAGCAGAAGAAGCAGAAGAAGGAGAAGGAGAAGGTGAAGTCTGGAGGGTGAAGCAGAAGAAGCAGAAGAAGGAGAAGGAGAAGGTGAAGTCAGGAGGGTGAATCAGAAGAAGTAGAAGAAGGAGATGGAGAAGGTGAAGTCTGGAGGGTGAATCAGAAGAAGTAGAAGAAGGAGAAGGAGAAGGTGTAGTCTGGAGGGTGAATCAGAAGAAGTAGACGAAGGAGAAGGAGAAGGTGAAGTCTGGAGGGTGAATCAGAAGAAGCAGAAGAAGGAGAAGGAGAAGGTGAAGTCTGGAGGGTGAATCAGAAGAAGTAGAAGAAGGAGATGTAGAAGGTGAAGTCTGGAGGGAGAATCAGAAGAAGCAGAAGAAGTAGGAGGAGAAGGTGAAGTCTGGAGGGTGAATCAGAAGAAGCAGAAGAAGGAGAAGGAGAAGGTGAAGTCAGGAGTGTGAATCAGAAGAAGCAGAAGGAGAAGGAGAAGGTGAAGTCTGGAGGGTTAATCAGAAGAAGCAGAAGAAGGAGAAGGAGAAGGTGAAGACTGGAGGGTGAATCAGAAGAAGTAGAAGAAGGAGAAGGAGAAGGTGAAGTCTGGAGGGTGAATCAGAAGAAGGAGAAGAAGGAGAAGGAGAAGGCGAAGTGTGGAGGGTGAATCAGAAGAAGTAGAAGAAGGAGAAGGAGAAGGTGAAGTCAGGAGGGTGAAGCAGAAGAAGCAGAAGAAGTAGAAGGAGAAGGTGAAGTCTGGAGGGTGAAGCAGAAGAAGCAGAAGAAGGAGAAGGAGAAGGTGAAGTCTGGAGGGCGAAGCAGAAGAAGCAGAAGAAGGAGAAGGAGAAGTTGAAGTCTGGAGGGTGAAGCAGAAGAAGCAGAAGAAGGAGAAGGAGAAGGTGACGTCTGGAGGGTGAAGCAGAAGAAGCAGGAGAAGGAGAAGGTGAAGTCTGGAGGGTGAAGCAGAAGAAGGAAAAGGAGAAGGTGAAGTCAGGAGGGTGAATCAGAAGAAGTAGAAGAAGGAGAAGGAGAAGGTGAAGTCTGGAGGGTGAATCAGAAGAAGTAGAAAAAGGCGAAGGAGAAGGTGTAGTCTGGAGGGTGAATCAGAAGAAGTAGACGAAGTAGAAGGAGAATGTGAAGTCTGGAGTGTGAATCAGAAGAAGCAGAAGAAGGAGAAGGAGAAGGTGAAGTCTGGAGGGTGAATCAGAAGAAGTAGAAGAAGGAGAAGGAGAAGGTGAAGTCTGGAGGGTGAATCAGAAGAAGCAGAAGAAGGAGAAGGAGAAGGTGAAGTCTGGAGGGTGAATCAGAAGAAGCAGAAGAAGGAGAAGGAGAAGGTGAAGTCTGGAGGGTGAATCAGAAGAAGCAGAAGAAGGAGAAGGAGAAGGTGAAGTCTGGAGGGAGAATCAGAAGAAGCAGAAGAAGTAGAAGGAGAAGGTGAAGACTGGAGGGTGAATCATTAGAAGTAGAAGAAGGAGAAGGAGACGGTGAAGTCTGGAGGGTGAATCAGAAGAAGCAGAAGAAGGAGAAGGAGAAGGTGAAGTCTGGAGGGTGAATCAGAAGAAGCAGAAGAAGGAGAAGGAGAAGGTGAAGTCTGGAGGGTGAATCAGAAGAAGTAGCAGAAGGAGAAGGAGAAGGTGAAGTCTGGAGGGTGAAGCAGAAGAAGTAGAAGAAGGATAAGGAGAAGGTGAAGTCAGGAGGGTGAATCAGAAGAAGAAGATGAAGGAGAAGGAGAAGGTGAAGTCTGGAGGGTGAATTAGAAGAAGTAGAAGAAGGAGAAGGAGAAGGTGAAGTCTGGAGGGTGAATCAGAAGAAGCAGAAGAAGGAGAAGGAGAAGGTGAAGTCTGGAGGGTGAATCAGAAGAAGCAGAAGAAGGAGAAGGAGAAGATGAAGTCTGGAGGGTGAATCAGAAGAAGTAGAAGAAGGAGAAGGTGAGGTCTGGAGGGTGAATCAGAAGAAGCAGAAGAAGGAGAAGGAGAAGGTGAAGTCTGGAGGGTGAATCAGAAGAAGCAGAAGAAGGAGAAGGAGAAGATGAAGTCTGGAGCTTGAATCAGAAGAAGCAGAAGAAGGAGAAGGAGAAGGTGAAGTCAGGAGGGTGAATCAGAAGATGCAGAGTGAGGAGAAGGAGAAGGTGAAGTTAGGGGGGTGAAGCAGAAGAAGTAGAAGAAGGAGAAGGAGAAGGTGAAGTCAGGAGGGTGAAGCAGAAGAAGCAGAAGAAGGAGAAGGAGAAGGTGAAGTCTGGAGGGTGAAGCAGAAGAAGCAGAAGCAGGAGAAGTAGAAGGTGAAGTCTGGAGGGTGAATCAGAAGAAGTAGAAGAAGGAGAAGGAGAAGGTGAAGTCAGGAGGGTGAAGCAGAAGACGCAGAAGAAGGAGAAGGAGAAGGTGAGGTCTGGAGGGCGAAGCAGAAGAAGCAGAAGAAGGAGAAGGAGAAGGTGAAGCCTGGAGGGTGAAGCAGAAGAAGCAGAAGAAGGAGAAGGAGAAGGTGAAGTCTGGAGGGTGAATCAGAAGAAGTAGAAGAAGGAGAAGGAGAAGGTGAAGACAGGAGGGTGAAGCAGAAGAAGCAGAAGAAGGACAAGGAGAAGGTGAAGTCTGGAGGGTGAAGCAGAAGAAGCAGAAGAAGGAGAAGGAGAAGGTGAAGTCTGGAGGGTGAAGCAGAAGAAGCAGAAGAAGGAGAAGGAGAAGGTGAAGTCAGGAGGGTGAATCAGAAGAAGTAGAAGAAGGAGATGGAGAAGGTGAAGTCTGGAGGGTGAATCAGAAGAAGTAGAAGAAGGAGAAGGAGAAGGTGTAGTCTGGAGGGTGAATCAGAAGAAGTAGACGAAGGAGAAGGAGAAGGTGAAGTCTGGAGGGTGAATCAGAAGAAGCAGAAGAAGGAGAAGGAGAAGGTGAAGCCTGGAGGGTGAATCAGAAGAAGTAGAAGAAGGAGAAGTAGAAGGTGAAGTCTGGAGGGAGAATCAGAAGAAGCAGAAGAAGTACGAGGAGAAGGTGAAGTCTGGAGGGTGAATCAGAAGAAGTAGGAGAAGGAGAAGGAGAAGGTGAAGTCTGGAGGGTGAATCAGAAGAAGCAGAAGAAGGAGAAGGAGAAGGTGAAGTCAGGAGTGTGAATCAGAAGAAGCAGAAGGAGAAGGAGAAGGTGAAGTCTGGAGGGTTAATCAGAAGAAGCAGAAGAAGGAGAAGGAGAAGGTGAAGACTGGAGGGTGAATCAGTAGAAGTAGAAGAAGGAGAAGGAGAAGGTGAAGTCTGGAGGGTGAATCAGAAGAAGTAGAAGAAGGAGAAGGAGAAGGCGAAGTGTGAAGGGTGAATCAGAAGAAGTAGAAGAAGGAGAAGGAGAAGGTGAAGTCAGGAGGGTGAAGCAGAAGAAGCAGAAGAAGTAGAAGGAGAAGGTGAAGTCTGGAGGGTGAAGCAGAAGAAGCAGAAGAAGGAGAAGGAGAAGGTGAAGTCTGGAGGGCGAAGCAGAAGAAGCAGAAGAAGGAGAAGGAGAAGTTGAAGTCTGGAGGGTGAAGCAGAAGAAGCAGAAGAAGGAGAAGGAGAAGGTGACGTCTGGAGGGTGAAGCAGAAGAAGCAGGAGAAGGAGAAGGTGAAGTCTGGAGGGTGAAGCAGAAGAAGGAAAAGGAGAAGGTGAAGTCAGGAGGGTGAATCAGAAGAAGTAGAAGAAGGAGAAGGAGAAGGTGAAGTCTGGAGGGTGAATCAGAAGAAGTAGAAAAAGGAGAAGGAGAAGGTGTAGTCTGGAGGGTGAATCAGAAGAAGTAGACGAAGGAGAAGGAGAAGGTGAAGTCTGGAGTGTGAATCAGAAGAAGCAGAATAAGGAGAAGGAGAAGGTGAAGTCTGGAGGGTGAATCAGAAGAAGTAGAAGAAGGAGAAGGAGAAGGTGAAGTCTGGAGGGTGAATCAGAAGAAGCAGAAGAAGGAGAAGGAGAAGGTGAAGTCTGGAGGGTGAATCAGAAGAAGCAGAAGAAGGAGAAGGAGAAGGTGAAGTCTGGAGGGTGAATCAGAAGAAGCAGAAGAAGGAGAAGGAGAAGGTGAAGTCTGGAGGGAGAATCAGAAGAAGCAGAAGAAGTAGAAGGAGAAGGTGAAGACTGGAGGGTGAATCATTAGAAGTAGAAGAAGGAGAATGAGAAGGTGAAGTCTGGAGGGTGAATCAGAAGAAGCAGAAGAAGGAGAAGGAGAAGGTGAAGTCTGGAGGGTGAATCAGAAGAAGCAGAAGAAGGAGAAGGAGAAGGTGAAGACTGGAGGGTGAATCAGAAGAAGTAGAAGAAGGAGAAGGTGAAGTCTGGAGGGTGAATCAGAAGAAGCAGAAGAAGGAGAAGGAGAAGGTGAAGTCTGGAGGGTGAATCAGAAGAAGTAGCAGAAGGAGAAGGAGAAGGTGAAGTCTGGAGGGTGAAGCAGAAGAAGTAGAAG
This sequence comes from Somniosus microcephalus, assembly GCF_052327205.1. Classification (NCBI taxonomy): domain Eukaryota; kingdom Metazoa; phylum Chordata; class Chondrichthyes; order Squaliformes; family Somniosidae; genus Somniosus; species Somniosus microcephalus. The sequence continues at coordinate 103,831 of NW_028225762.1, forward strand.
AAGGATAAGGAGAAGGTGAAGTCAGGAGGGTGAATCAGAAGAAGTAGAAGAAGGAGAAGGAGAAGGTGAAGTCAGGAGGGTGAATCAGAAGAAGTAGAAGAAGGAGAAGGAGAAGGTGAGGTCTGGAGGGTGAATCAGAAGAAGCAGAAGAAGGAGAAGGAGAAGGAGAAGTCTGGAGGGTGAATCAGAAGAAGTAGAAGAAGGAGAAGGAGAAGGTGAAGTCTGGAGGGTGAAGCAGAAGAAGTAGAAGAAGGAGAAGGAGAAGGTGAAGTCAGGAGGGTGAATCAGAAGAAGTAGAAGAAGGAGAAGGAGAAGGTGAGGTCAGGAGGGTGAATCAGAAGAAGCAGAAGAAGGAGAAGGAGAAGGTGAAGTCTGGAGGGTGAATCAGAAGAAGCAGACGAAAGAGAAGGAGAAGGTGAAGTCTGGAGGGTGAAGCAGAAGAAGCAGAAGAAGGAGAAGGAGAAGGTGAAGACTGGAGGGTGAATCAGAAGAAGAAGATGAAGGAGAAGGAGAAGGTGAAGTCTGGAGGGTGAATTAGAAGAAGTAGAAGAAGGAGAAGGAGAAGATGAAGTCTGGAGGGCGAATCAGAAGAAGCAGAAGAAGGAGAAGGAGAAGGTGAAGTCTGGAGGGTGAATCAGAAGAAGCAGAAGAAGGAGAAGGAGAAGATGAAGACTGGAGGGTGAATCAGAAGAAGTAGAAGAAGGAGAAGGTGAGGTCTGGAGGGTGAATCAGAAGAAGCAGAAGAAGGAGAAGGAGAAGGTGAAGTCTGGAGGGTGAATCAGAAGAAGCAGAAGAAGGAGAAGGAGAAGATGAAGTCTGGAGCTTGAATCAGAAGAAGCAGAAGAAGGAGTTGGAGAAGGTGAAGTCAGGAGGGTGAATCAGAAGATGCAGAATGAGGAGAAGGAGAAGGTGAAGTTAGGGGGGTGAAGCAGAAGAAGTAGAAGAAGGAGAAGGAGAAGGTGAAGTCAGGAGGGTGAAGCAGAAGAAGCAGAAGAAGGAGAAGGAGAAGGTGAAGTCTGGAGGGCGCAGCAGAAGAAGCAGAAGAAGGAGAAGGAGAAGGTGAAGTCTGGAGGGTGAAGCAGAAGAAGCAGAAGCAGGAGAAGTAGAAGGTGAAGTCTGGAGGGTGAATCAGAAGAAGTAGAAGAAGGAGAAGGAGAAGGTGAAGTCAGGAGGGTGAAGCAGAAGACGCAGAAGAAGGAGAAGGAGAAGGTGAAGTCTGGAGGGCGAAGCAGAAGAAGCAGAAGAAGGAGAAGGAGAAGGTGAAGCCTGGAGGGTGAAGCAGAAGAAGCAGAAGAAGGAGAAGGAGAAGGTGAAGTCTGGAGGGTGAATCAGAAGAAGTAGAAGAAGGAGAAGGAGAAGGTGAAGACAGGAGGGTGAAGCAGAAGAAGCAGAAGAAGGAGAAGGAGAAGGTGAAGTCTGGAGGGTGAAGCAGAAGAAGCAGAAGAAGGAGAAGGAGAAGGTGAAGTCTGGAGGGTGAAGCAGAAGAAGCAGAAGAAGGAGAAGGAGAAGGTGAAGTCAGGAGGGTGAATCAGAAGAAGTAGAAGAAGGAGATGGAGAAGGTGAAGTCTGGAGGGTGAATCAGAAGAAGTAGAAGAAGGAGAAGGAGAAGGTGTAGTCTGGAGGGTGAATCAGAAGAAGTAGACGAAGGAGAAGGAGAAGGTGAAGTCTGGAGGGTGAATCAGAAGAAGCAGAAGAAGGAGAAGGAGAAGGTGAAGTCTGGAGGGTGAATCAGAAGAAGTAGAAGAAGGAGAAGTAGAAGGTGAAGTCTGGAGGGTGAATCAGAAGAAGCAGAAGAAGGAGAAGGAGAAGGTGAAATCTGGAGGGTGAATCAGAAGAAGCAGAAGAAGGAGAAGGAGAAGGTGAAGTCTGGAGGGTGAATCAGAAGAAGCAGAAGAAGGAGAAGGAGAAGGTGAAGTCTGGAGGGAGAATCAGAAGAAGCAGAAGAAGTAGGAGGAGAAGGTGAAGTCTGGAGGGTGAATCAGAAGAAGTAGGAGAAGGAGAAGGAGAAGGTGAAGTCTGGAGGGTGAATCAGAAGAAGCAGAAGAAGGAGAAGGAGAAGGTGAAGTCAGGAGGGTGAATCAGAAGAAGCAGAAGGAGAAGGAGAAGGTGAAGTCTGGAGGGTTAATCAGAAGTAGCAGAAGAAGGAGAAGGAGAAGGTGAAGACTGGAGGGTGAATCAGAAGAAGTAGAAGAAGGAGAAGGAGAAGGTGAAGTCTGGAGGGTGAAGCAGAAGATGTAGAAGAAGGAGAAGGAGAAGGCGAAGTCTGGAGGGTGAATCAGAAGAAGTAGAAGAAGGAGAAGGAGAAGGTGAAGTCAGGAGGGTGAAGCAGAAGAAGCAGAAGAAGTAGAAGGAGAAGGTGAAGTCTGGAGGGTGAAGCAGAAGAAGCAGAAGAAGGAGAAGGAGAAGGTGAAGTCTGGAGGGCGAAGCAGCAGAAGCAGAAGAAGGAGAAGGAGAAGTTGAAGTCTGGAGGGTGAAGCAGAAGAAGCAGAAGAAGGAGAAGGAGAAGTTGACGTCTGGAGGGTGAAGCAGAAGAAGCAGGAGAAGGAGAAGGTGAAGTCTGGAGGGTGAAGCAGAAGAAACAGAAGAAGGAAAAGGAGAAGGTGAAGTCAGGAGGGTGAATCAGAAGAAGTAGAAGAAGGAGAAGGAGAAGGTGAAGTCTGGAGGGTGAATCAGAAGAAGTAGAAAAAGGAGAAGGAGAAGGTGTAGTCTGGAGGGTGAATCAGAAGAAGTAGACGAAGGAGAAGGAGAAGGTGAAGTCTGGAGTGTGAATCAGAAGAAGCAGAAGAAGGAGAAGGAGAAGGTGAAGTCTGGAGGGTGAATCAGAAGAAGTAGAAGAAGGAGAAGGAGAAGGTGAAGTCTGGAGGGTGAATCAGAAGAAGCAGAAGAAGGAGAAGGAGAAGGTGAAGTCTGGAGGGTGAATCAGAAGAAGCAGAAGAAGGAGAAGGAGAAGGTGAAGTCTGGAGGGTGAATCAGAAGAAGCAGAAGAAGGAGAATGAGAAGGTGAAGTCTGGAGGGTGAATCAGAAGAAGTAGAAGAAGGAGAAGGAGAAGGTGAGGTCTGGAGGGTGAATCAGAAGAAGCAGAAGAAGGAGAAGGAGAAGGTGAAGTCTGGAGGGTGAATCAGAAGAAGCAGAAGAAGGAGAAGGAGAAGATGAAGTCTGGAGCTTGAATCAGAAGAAGCAGAAGAAGGAGAAGGAGAAGGTGAAGTCAGGAGGGTGAATCAGAAGATGCAGAATGAGGAGAAGGAGAAGGTGAAGTTAGGGGGGTGAAGCAGAAGAAGTAGAAGAAGGAGAAGGAGAAGGTGAAGTCAGGAGGGTGAAGCAGAAGAAGCAGAAGAAGGAGAAGGAGAAGGTGAAGTCTGGAGGGCGCAGCAGAAGAAGCAGAAGAAGGAGAAGGAGAAGGTGAAGTCTGGAGGGTGAAGCAGAAGAAGCAGAAGCAGGAGAAGTAGAAGGTGAAGTCTGGAGGGTGAATCAGAAGAAGTAGAAGAAGGAGAAGGAGAAGGTGAAGTCAGGAGGGTGAAGCAGAAGAAGCAGAAGAAGGAGAAGGAGAAGGTGAAGTCTGGAGGGCGAAGCAGAAGAAGCAGAAGAAGGAGAAGGAGAAGATGAAGCCTGGAGGGTGAAGCAGAAGAAGCAGAAGAAGGAGAAGGAGAAGGTGAAGTCTGGAGGGTGCAGCAGAAGAAGCAGAAGAAGGAGAAGGAGAAGGTGAAGTCTGGAGGGTGAAGCAGAAGAAGCAGAAGAAGGAGAAGGTGAAGTCAGGAGGGTGAATCAGAAGAAGTAGAAGAAGGAGATGGAGAAGGTGAAGTCTGGAGGGTGAATCAGAAGAAGTAGAAGAAGGAGAAGGAGAAGGTGTAGTCTGGAGGGTGAATCAGAAGAAGTAGAAGAAGGAGAAGTAGAAGGTGAAGTCTGGAGGGTGAATCAGAAGAAGCAGAAGAAGGAGAAGGAGAAGGTGAAGTCTGGAGGGCGAAGCAGAAGAAGCAGAAGAAGGACAAGGAGAAGTTGAAGTCTGGAGGGTGAAGCAGAAGAAGCAGAAGAAGGAGAAGGAGAAGGTGACGTCTGGAGGGTGAAGCAGAAGAAGCAGGAGAAGGAGAAGGTGAAGTCTGGAGGGTGAAGCAGAAGAAGGAAAAGGAGAAGGTGAAGTCAGGAGGGTGAATCAGAAGAAGTAGAAGAAGGAGAAGGAGAAGGTGAAGTCTGGAGGGTGAATCAGAAGAAGTAGAAAAAGGAGAAGGAGAAGGTGTAGTCTGGAGGGTGAATCAGAAGAAGTAGACGAAGGAGAAGGAGAAGGTGAAGTCTGGAGTGTGAATCAGAAGAAGCAGAATAAGGAGAAGGAGAAGGTGAAGTCTGGAGGGTGAATCAGAAGAAGTAGAAGAAGGAGAAGGAGAAGGTGAAGTCTGGAGGGTGAATCAGAAGAAGCAGAAGAAGGAGAAGGAGAAGGTGAAGTCTGGAGGGTGAATCAGAAGAAGCAGAAGAAGGAGAAGGAGAAGGTGAAGTCTGGAGGGTGAATCAGAAGAAGCAGAAGAAGGAGAAGGAGAAGGTGAAGTCTGGAGGGAGAATCAGAAGAAGCAGAAGAAGTAGAAGGAGAAGGTGAAGACTGGAGGGTGAATCATTAGAAGTAGAAGAAGGAGAAGGAGAAGGTGAAGTCTGGAGGGTGAATCAGAAGAAGCAGAAGAAGGAGAAGGAGAAGGTGAAGTCTGGAGGGTGAATCAGAAGAAGCAGAAGAAGGAGAAGGAGAAGGTGAAGACTGGAGGGTGAATCAGAAGAAGTAGAAGAAGGAGAAGGAGAAGGTGAAGTCTGGAGGGTGAATCAGAAGAAGCAGAAGAAGGAGAAGGAGAAGGTGAAGTCTGGAGGGTGAATCAGAAGAAGTAGCAGAAGGAGAAGGAGAAGGTGAAGTCTGGAGGGTGAAGCAGAAGAAGTAGAAGAAGGATAAGGAGAAGGTGAAGTCAGGAGGGTGAATCAGAAGAAGTAGAAGAAGGAGAAGGAGAAGGTGAAGTCAGGAGGGTGAATCAGAAGAAGTAGAAGAAGGAGAAGGAGAAGGTGAAGTCTGGAGGGTGAATCAGAAGAAGCAGAAGAAGGAGAAGGAGAAGGAGAAGTCTGGAGGGTGAATCAGAAGAAGTAGAAGAAGGAGAAGGAGAAGGTGAAGTCTGGAGGGTGAAGCAGAAGAAGTAGAAGAAGGAGAAGGAGAAGGTGAAGTCAGGAGGGTGAATCAGAAGAAGTAGAAGAAGGAGAAGGAGAAGGTGAGGTCAGGAGGGTGAATCAGAAGAAGCAGAAGAAGGAGAAGGAGAAGGTGAAGTCTGGAGGGTGAATCAGAAGAAGCAGAAGAAAGAGAAGGAGAAGGTGAAGTCTGGAGGGTGAAGCAGAAGAAGCAGAAGAAGGAGAAGGAGAAGGTGAAGACTGGAGGGTGAATCAGAAGAAGAAGATGAAGGAGAAGGAGAAGGTGAAGTCTGGAGGGTGAATTAGAAGAAGTAGAAGAAGGAGAAGGAGAAGGTGAAGTCTGGAGGGCGAATCAGAAGAAGCAGAAGAAGGAGAAGGAGAAGGTGAAGTCTGGAGGGTGAATCAGAAGAAGCAGAAGAAGGAGAAGGAGAAGATGAAGACTGGAGGGTGAATCAGAAGAAGTAGAAGAAGGAGAAGGTGAGGTCTGGAGGGTGAATCAGAAGAAGCAGAAGAAGGAGAAGGAGAAGGTGAAGTCTGGAGGGTGAATCAGAAGAAGCAGAAGAAGGAGAAGGAGAAGATGAAGTCTGGAGCTTGAATCAGAAGAAGCAGAAGAAGGAGAAGGAGAAGGTGAAGTCAGGAGGGTGAATCAGAAGATGCAGAATGAGGAGAAGGAGAAGGTGAAGTTAGGGGGGTGAAGCAGAAGAAGTAGAAGAAGGAGAAGGAGAAGGTGAAGTCAGGAGGGTGAAGCAGAAGAAGCAGAAGAAGGAGAAGGAGAAGGTGAAGTCTGGAGGGCGCAGCAGAAGAAGCAGAAGAAGGAGAAGGAGAAGGTGAAGTCTGGAGGGTGAAGCAGAAGAAGCAGAAGCAGGAGAAGTAGAAGGTGAAGTCTGGAGGGTGAATCAGAAGAAGTAGAAGAAGGAGAAGGAGAAGGTGAAGTCAGGAGGGTGAATCAGAAGAAGCAGAAGAAGGAGAAGGAGAAGGTGAAGTCTGGAGGGCGAAGCAGAAGAAGCAGAAGAAGGACAAGGAGAAGTTGAAGTCTGGAGGGTGAAGCAGAAGAAGCAGAAGAAGGAGAAGGAGAAGGTGACGTCTGGAGGGTGAAGCAGAAGAAGCAGGAGAAGGAGAAGGTGAAGTCTGGAGGGTGAAGCAGAAGAAGGAAAAGGAGAAGGTGAAGTCAGGAGGGTGAATCAGAAGAAGTAGAAGAAGGAGAAGGAGAAGGTGAAGTCTGGAGGGTGAATCAGAAGAAGTAGAAAAAGGAGAAGGAGAAGGTGTAGTCTGGAGGGTGAATCAGAAGAAGTAGACGAAGGAGAAGGAGAAGGTGAAGTCTGGAGTGTGAATCAGAAGAAGCAGAATAAGGAGAAGGAGAAGGTGAAGTCTGGAGGGTGAATCAGAAGAAGTAGAAGAAGGAGAAGGAGAAGGTGAAGTCTGGAGGGTGAATCAGAAGAAGCAGAAGAAGGAGAAGGAGAAGGTGAAGTCTGGAGGGTGAATCAGAAGAAGCAGAAGAAGGAGAAGGAGAAGGTGAAGTCTGGAGGGTGAATCAGAAGAAGCAGAAGAAGGAGAAGGAGAAGGTGAAGTCTGGAGGGAGAATCAGAAGAAGCAGAAGAAGTAGAAGGAGAAGGTGAAGACTGGAGGGTGAATCATTAGAAGTAGAAGAAGGAGAAGGAGAAGGTGAAGTCTGGAGGGTGAATCAGAAGAAGCAGAAGAAGGAGAAGGAGAAGGTGAAGTCTGGAGGGTGAATCAGAAGAAGCAGAAGAAGGAGAAGGAGAAGGTGAAGACTGGAGGGTGAATCAGAAGAAGTAGAAGAAGGAGAAGGAGAAGGTGAAGTCTGGAGGGTGAATCAGAAGAAGCAGAAGAAGGAGAAGGAGAAGGTGAAGTCTGGAGGGTGAATCAGAAGAAGTAGCAGAAGGAGAAGGAGAAGGTGAAGTCTGGAGGGTGAAGCAGAAGAAGTAGAAGAAGGATAAGGAGAAGGTGAAGTCAGGAGGGTGAATCAGAAGAAGTAGAAGAAGGAGAAGGAGAAGGTGAAGTCAGGAGGGTGAATCAGAAGAAGTAGAAGAAGGAGAAGGAGAAGGTGAAGTCTGGAGGGTGAATCAGAAGAAGCAGAAGAAGGAGAAGGAGAAGGAGAAGTCTGGAGGGTGAATCAGAAGAAGTAGAAGAAGGAGAAGGAGAAGGTGAAGTCTGGAGGGTGAAGCAGAAGAAGTAGAAGAAGGAGAAGGAGAAGGTGAAGTCAGGAGGGTGAATCAGAAGAAGTAGAAGAAGGAGAAGGAGAAGGTGAGGTCAGGAGGGTGAATCAGAAGAAGCAGAAGAAGGAGAAGGAGAAGGTGAAGTCTGGAGGGTGAATCAGAAGAAGCAGAAGAAAGAGAAGGAGAAGGTGAAGTCTGGAGGGTGAAGCAGAAGAAGCAGAAGAAGGAGAAGGAGAAGGTGAAGACTGGAGGGTGAATCAGAAGAAGAAGATGAAGGAGAAGGAGAAGGTGAAGTCTGGAGGGTGAATTAGAAGAAGTAGAAGAAGGAGAAGGAGAAGGTGAAGTCTGGAGGGCGAATCAGAAGAAGCAGAAGAAGGAGAAGGAGAAGGTGAAGTCTGGAGGGTGAATCAGAAGAAGCAGAAGAAGGAGAAGGAGAAGATGAAGACTGGAGGGTGAATCAGAAGAAGTAGAAGAAGGAGAAGGTGAGGTCTGGAGGGTGAATCAGAAGAAGCAGAAGAAGGAGAAGGAGAAGGTGAAGTCTGGAGGGTGAATCAGAAGAAGCAGAAGAAGGAGAAGGAGAAGATGAAGTCTGGAGCTTGAATCAGAAGAAGCAGAAGAAGGAGAAGGAGAAGGTGAAGTCAGGAGGGTGAATCAGAAGATGCAGAATGAGGAGAAGGAGAAGGTGAAGTTAGGGGGGTGAAGCAGAAGAAGTAGAAGAAGGAGAAGGAGAAGGTGAAGTCAGGAGGGTGAAGCAGAAGAAGCAGAAGAAGGAGAAGGAGAAGGTGAAGTCTGGAGGGCGCAGCAGAAGAAGCAGAAGAAGGAGAAGGAGAAGGTGAAGTCTGGAGGGTGAAGCAGAAGAAGCAGAAGCAGGAGAAGTAGAAGGTGAAGTCTGGAGGGTGAATCAGAAGAAGTAGAAGAAGGAGAAGGAGAAGGTGAAGTCAGGAGGGTGAAGCAGAAGACGCAGAAGAAGGAGAAGGAGAAGGTGAAGTCTGGAGGGCGAAGCAGAAGAAGCAGAAGAAGGAGAAGGAGAAGGTGAAGCCTGGAGGGTGAAGCAGAAGAAGCAGAAGAAGGAGAAGGAGAAGGTGAAGTCTGGAGGGTGAATCAGAAGAAGTAGAAGAAGGAGAAGGAGAAGGTGAAGACAGGAGGGTGAAGCAGAAGAAGCAGAAGAAGGAGAAGGAGAAGGTGAAGTCTGGAGGGTGAAGCAGAAGAAGCAGAAGAAGGAGAAGGAGAAGGTGAAGTCTGGAGGGTGAAGCAGAAGAAGCAGAAGAAGGAGAAGGAGAAGGTGAAGTCAGGAGGGTGAATCAGAAGAAGTAGAAGAAGGAGATGGAGAAGGTGAAGTCTGGAGGGTGAATCAGAAGAAGTAGAAGAAGGAGAAGGAGAAGGTGTAGTCTGGAGGGTGAATCAGAAGAAGTAGACGAAGGAGAAGGAGAAGGTGAAGTCTGGAGGGTGAATCAGAAGAAGCAGAAGAAGGAGAAGGAGAAGGTGAAGTCTGGAGGGTGAATCAGAAGAAGTAGAAGAAGGAGAAGTAGAAGGTGAAGTCTGGAGGGTGAATCAGAAGAAGCAGAAGAAGGAGAAGGAGAAGGTGAAATCTGGAGGGTGAATCAGAAGAAGCAGAAGAAGGAGAAGGAGAAGGTGAAGTCTGGAGGGTGAATCAGAAGAAGCAGAAGAAGGAGAAGGAGAAGGTGAAGTCTGGAGGGAGAATCAGAAGAAGCAGAAGAAGTAGGAGGAGAAGGTGAAGTCTGGAGGGTGAATCAGAAGAAGTAGGAGAAGGAGAAGGAGAAGGTGAAGTCTGGAGGGTGAATCAGAAGAAGCAGAAGAAGGAGAAGGAGAAGGTGAAGTCAGGAGGGTGAATCAGAAGAAGCAGAAGGAGAAGGAGAAGGTGAAGTCTGGAGGGTTAATCAGAAGTAGCAGAAGAAGGAGAAGGAGAAGGTGAAGACTGGAGGGTGAATCAGAAGAAGTAGAAGAAGGAGAAGGAGAAGGTGAAGTCTGGAGGGTGAAGCAGAAGATGTAGAAGAAGGAGAAGGAGAAGGCGAAGTCTGGAGGGTGAATCAGAAGAAGCAGAAGAAGGAGAAGGAGAAGGTGAAGTCAGGAGGGTGAAGCAGAAGAAGCAGAAGAAGTAGAAGGAGAAGGTGAAGTCTGGAGGGTGAAGCAGAAGAAGCAGAAGAAGGAGAAGGAGAAGGTGAAGTCTGGAGGGCGAAGCAGCAGAAGCAGAAGAAGGAGAAGGAGAAGTTGAAGTCTGGAGGGTGAAGCAGAAGAAGCAGAAGAAGGAGAAGGAGAAGGTGACGTCTGGAGGGTGAAGCAGAAGAAGCAGGAGAAGGAGAAGGTGAAGTCTGGAGGGTGAAGCAGAAGAAACAGAAGAAGGAAAAGGAGAAGGTGAAGTCAGGAGGGTGAATCAGAAGAAGTAGAAGAAGGAGAAGGAGAAGGTGAAGTCTGGAGGGTGAATCAGAAGAAGTAGAAAAAGGAGAAGGAGAAGGTGTAGTCTGGAGGGTGAATCAGAAGAAGTAGACGAAGGAGAAGGAGAAGGTGAAGTCTGGAGTGTGAATCAGAAGAAGCAGAAGAAGGAGAAGGAGAAGGTGAAGTCTGGAGGGTGAATCAGAAGAAGTAGAAGAAGGAGAAGGAGAAGGTGAAGTCTGGAGGGTGAATCAGAAGAAGCAGAAGAAGGAGAAGGAGAAGGTGAAGTCTGGAGGGTGAATCAGAAGAAGCAGAAGAAGGAGAAGGAGAAGGTGAAGTCTGGAGGGTGAATCAGAAGAAGCAGAAGAAGGAGAATGAGAAGGTGAAGTCTGGAGGGTGAATCAGAAGAAGTAGAAGAAGGAGAAGGAGAAGGTGAGGTCTGGAGGGTGAATCAGAAGAAGCAGAAGAAGGAGAAGGAGAAGGTGAAGTCTGGAGGGTGAATCAGAAGAAGCAGAAGAAGGAGAAGGAGAAGATGAAGTCTGGAGCTTGAATCAGAAGAAGCAGAAGAAGGAGAAGGAGAAGGTGAAGTCAGGAGGGTGAATCAGAAGATGCAGAATGAGGAGAAGGAGAAGGTGAAGTTAGGGGGGTGAAGCAGAAGAAGTAGAAGAAGGAGAAGGAGAAGGTGAAGTCAGGAGGGTGAAGCAGAAGAAGCAGAAGAAGGAGAAGGAGAAGGTGAAGTCTGGAGGGCGCAGCAGAAGAAGCAGAAGAAGGAGAAGGAGAAGGTGAAGTCTGGAGGGTGAAGCAGAAGAAGCAGAAGCAGGAGAAGTAGAAGGTGAAGTCTGGAGGGTGAATCAGAAGAAGTAGAAGAAGGAGAAGGAGAAGGTGAAGTCAGGAGGGTGAAGCAGAAGAAGCAGAAGAAGGAGAAGGAGAAGGTGAAGTCTGGAGGGCGAAGCAGAAGAAGCAGAAGAAGGAGAAGGAGAAGATGAAGCCTGGAGGGTGAAGCAGAAGAAGCAGAAGAAGGAGAAGGAGAAGGTGAAGTCTGGAGGGTGAAGCAGAAGAAGCAGAAGAAGGAGAAGGAGAAGGTGAAGTCTGGAGGGTGAAGCAGAAGAAGCAGAAGAAGGAGAAGGAGAAGGTGAAGTCAGGAGGGTGAATCAGAAGAAGTAGAAGAAGGAGATGGAGAAGGTGAAGTCTGGAGGGTGAATCAGAAGAAGTAGAAGAAGGAGAAGAGAAGGTGTAGTCTGGAGGGTGAATCAGAAGAAGTAGAAGAAGGAGAAGTAGAAGGTGAAGTCTGGAGGGTGAATCAGAAGAAGCAGAAGAAGGAGAAGGAGAAGGTGAAATCTGGAGGGTGAATCAGAAGAAGCAGAAGAAGGAGAAGGAGAAGGTGAAGTCTGGAGGGTGAATCAGAAGAAGCAGAAGAAGGAGAAGGAGAAGGTGAAGTCTGGAGGGAGAATCAGAAGAAGCAGAAGAAGTAGGAGGAGAAGGTGAAGTCTGGAGGGTGAATCAGAAGAAGTAGGAGAAGGAGAAGGAGAAGGTGAAGTCTGGAGGGTGAATCAGAAGAAGCAGAAGAAGGAGAAGGAGAAGGTGAAGTCAGGAGGGTGAATCAGAAGAAGCAGAAGGAGAAGGAGAAGGTGAAGTCTGGAGGGTTAATCAGAAGAAGCAGAAGAAGGAGAAGGAGAAGGTGAAGACTGGAGGGTGAATCAGAAGAAGTAGAAGAAGGAGAAGGAGAAGGTGAAGTCTGGAGGGTGAATCAGAAGAAGTAGAAGAAGGAGAAGGAGAAGGCGAAGTCTGGAGGGTGAATCAGAAGAAGTAGAAGAAGGAGAAGGAGAAGGTGAAGTCAGGAGGGTGAAGCAGAAGAAGCAGAAGAAGTAGAAGGAGAAGGTGAAGTCTGGAGGGTGAAGCAGAAGAAGCAGAAGAAGGAGAAGGAGAAGATGAAGTCTGGAGGGCGAAGCAGAAGAAGCAGAAGAAGGAGAAGGAGAAGGTGAAGTCTGGAGGGTGAAGCAGAAGAAGCAGTAGAAGGAGAAGGAGAAGGTGAAGTCTGGAGGGTGAATCAGAAGAAGTAGAAGAAGGAGAAGGAGAAGTTGAAGTCAGGAGGGTGAAGCAGAAGAAGCAGAAGAAGGAGAAGGAGAAGGTGACGTCTGGAGGGTGAAGCAGAAGAAGCAGGAGAAGGAGAAGGTGAAGTCTGGAGGGTGAAGCAGAAGAAACAGAAGAAGGAAAAGGAGAAGGTGAAGTCAGGAGGGTGAATCAGAAGAAGTAGAAGAAGGAGAAGGAGAAGGTGAAGTCTGGAGGGTGAATCAGAAGAAGTAGAAAAAGGAGAAGGAGAAGGTGTAGTCTGGAGGCTGAATCAGAAGAAGTAGACGAAGGAGAAGGAGAAGGTGAAGTCTGGAGTGTGAATCAGAAGAAGCAGAAGAAGGAGAAGGAGAAGGTGAAGTCTGGAGGGTGAATCAGAAGAAGTAGAAGAAGGAGAAGGAGAAGGTGAAGTCTGGAGGGTGAATCAGAAGAAGCAGAAGAAGGAGAAGGAGAAGGTGAAGTCTGGAGGGTGAATCAGAAGAAGCAGAAGAAGGAGAAGGAGAAGGTGAAGTCTGGAGGGTGAATCAGAAGAAGCAGAAGAAGGAGAAGGAGAAGGTGAAGTCTGGAGGGAGAATCAGAAGAAGCAGAAGAAGTAGAAGGAGAAGGTGAAGACTGGAGGGTGAATCAGAAGAAGAAGAAGAAGGAGAAGGAGAAGGTGAAGTCTGGAGGGTGAATCAGAAGAAGCAGAAGAAGGAGAAGGAGAAGGTGAAGTCTGGAGGGTGAATCAGAAGAAGCAGAAGAAGGAGAAGGAGAAGGTGAAGACTGGAGGGTGAATCAGAAGAAGTAGAAGAAGGAGAAGGAGAAGGTGAAGTCTGGAGGGTGAATCAGAAGAAGCAGAAGAAGGAGAAGGAGAAGGTGAAGTCTGGAGGGTGAATCAGAAGAAGTAGAAGAAGGAGAAGTAGAAGGTGAAGTCTGCAGGGTGAATCAGAAGAAGCAGAAGAAGGAGAAGGAGAAGGTGAAATCTGGAGGGTGAATCAGAAGAAGCAGAAGAAGGAGAAGGAGAAGGTGAAGTCTGGAGGGTGAATCAGAAGAAGCAGAGAAAGGAGAAGGAGAAGTTGAAGTCTGGAGGGAGAATCAGAAGAAGCAGAAGAAGTAGAAGGAGAAGGTGAAGTCTGGAGGGTGAATCAGAAGAAGTAGGAGAAGGAGAAGGAGAAGGTGAAGTCTGGAGGGTGAATCAGAAGAAGCAGAAGAAGGAGAAGGAGAAGGTGAAGTCAGGAGGGTGAATCAGAAGAAGCAGAAGGAGAAGGAGAAGGTGAAGTCTGGAGGGTTAATCAGAAGAAGCAGAAGAAGGAGAAGGTGAAGACTGGAGGGTGAATCAGAAGAAGTAGAAGAAGGAGAAGGAGAAGGTGAAGTCTGGAGGGTGAATCAGAAGAAGTAGAAGAAGGAGAAGGAGAAGGCGAAGTGTGGAGGGTGAATCAGAAGAAGTAGAAGAAGTAGAAGGAGAAGGTGAAGTCAGGAGGGTGAAGCAGAAGAAGCAGAAGAAGTAGAAGGAGAAGGTGAAGTCTGGAGGGTGAAGCAGAAGAAGCAGAAGAAGGAGAAGTAGAAGGTGAAGTCTGGAGGGCGAAGCAGAAGAAGCAGAAGAAGGAGAAGGAGAAGGTGAAGTCTGGAGGGTGAAGCAGAAGAAGCAGTAGAAGGAGAAGGAGAAGGTGAAGTCTGGAGGGTGAATCAAAAGAAGTAGAAGAAGGAGAAGGAGAAGTTGAAGTCAGGAGGGTGAAGCAGAAGAAGCAGAAGAAGGAGAAGGAGAAGGTGACGTCTGGAGGGTGAAGCAGAAGAAGCAGGAGAAGGAGAAGGTGAAGTCTGGAGGGTGAAGCAGAAGAAACAGAAGAAGGAAAAGGAGAAGGTGAAGTCAGGAGGGTGAATCAGAAGAAGTAGAAGAAGGAGAAGGAGAAGGTGAAGTCTGGAGGGTGAATCAGAAGAAGTAGAAAAAGGAGAAGGAGAAGGTGTAGTCTGGAGGGTGAATCAGAAGAAGTAGACGAAGGAGAAGGAGAAGGTGAAGTCTGGAGTGTGAATCAGAAGAAGCAGAAGAAGGAGAAGGAGAAGGTGAAGTCTGGAGGGTGAATCAGAAGAAGTAGAAGAAGGAGAAGGAGAAGGTGAAGTCTGGAGGGTGAATCAGAAGAAGCAGAAGAAGGAGAAGGAGAAGGTGAAGTCTGGAGGGTGAATCAGAAGAAGCAGAAGAAGGAGAAGGAGAAGGTGAAGACTGGAGGGTGAATCAGAAGAAGCAGAAGAAGGAGAAGGAGAAGGTGAAGTCTGGAGGGAGAATCAGAAGAAGCAGAAGAAGTAGAAGGAGAAGGTGAAGACTGGAGGGTGAATCAGAAGAAGTAGAAGAAGGAGAAGGAGAAGGTGAAGTCTGGAGGGTGAATCAGAAGAAGCAGAAGAAGGAGAAGGAGAAGGTGAAGTCTGGAGGGTGAATCAGAAGAAGAAGATGAAGGAGAAGGAGAAGGTGAAGTCTGGAGGGTGAATTAGAAGAAGTAGAAGAAGGAGAAGGAGAAGGTGAAGTCTGGAGGGTGAATCAGAAGAAGCAGAAGAAGGAGAAGGAGAAGGTGAGGTCTGGAGGGTGAATCAGAAGAAGCAGAAGAAGGAGAAGGAGAAGGTGAAGTCTGGAGGGTGAATCAGAAGAAGCAGAAGAAGGAGAAGGAGAAGATGAAGTCTGGAGCTTGAATCAGAAGAAGCAGAAGAAGGAGAAGGAGAAGGTGAAGTCAGGAGGGTGAATCAGAAGATGCAGAATGAGGAGAAGGAGAAGGTGAAGTTAGGGGGGTGAAGCAGAAGAAGTAGAAGAAGGAGAAGGAGAAGGTGAAGTCAGGAGGGTGAAGCAGAAGAAGCAGAAGAAGGAGAAGTAGAAGGTGAAGTCTGGAGGGCGCAGCAGAAGAAGCAGAAGAAGGAGAAGGAGAAGGTGAAGTCTGGAGGGTGAAGCAGAAGAAGCAGAAGCAGGAGAAGTAGAAGGTGAAGTCTGGAGGGTGAATCAGAAGAAGTAGAAGAAGGAGAAGGAGAAGGTGAAGTCAGGAGGGTGAAGCAGAAGAAGCAGAAGAAGGAGAAGGAGAAGGTGAAGTCTGGAGGGCGAAGCAGAAGAAGCAGAAGAAGGAGAAGGAGAAGATGAAGCCTGGAGGGTGAAGCAGAAGAAGCAGAAGAAGGAGAAGGAGAAGGTGAAGTCTGGAGGGTGAAGCAGAAGAAGCAGAAGAAGGAGAAGGAGAAGGTGAAGTCTGGAGGGTGAAGCAGAAGAAGCAGAAGAAGGAGAAGGAGAAGGTGAAGTCAGGAGGGTGAATCAGAAGAAGTAGAAGAAGGAGATGGAGAAGGTGAAGTCTGGAGGGTGAATCAGAAGAAGTAGAAGAAGGAGAAGGAGAAGGTGTAGTCTGGAGGGTGAATCAGAAGAAGTAGACGAAGGAGAAGGAGAAGGTGAAGTCTGGAGGGTGAATCAGAAGAAGCAGAAGAAGGAGAAGGAGAAGGTGAAGTCTGGAGGGTGAATCAGAAGAAGTAGAAGAAGGAGAAGTAGAAGGTGAAGTCTGGAGGGTGAACCAGAAGAAGCAGAAGAAGGAGAAGGAGAAGGTGAAATCTGGAGGGTGAATCAGAAGAAGCAGAAGAAGGAGAAGGAGAAGGTGAAGTCTGGAGGGTGAATCAGAAGAAGCAGAAGAAGGAGAAGGAGAAGGTGAAGTCTGGAGGGAGAATCAGAAGAAGCAGAAGAAGTAGGAGGAGAAGGTGAAGTCTGGAGGGTGAATCAGAAGAAGTAGGAGAAGGAGAAGGAGAAGGTGAAGTCTGGAGGGTGAATCAGAAGAAGCAGAAGAAGGAGAAGGAGAAGGTGAAGTCAGGAGGGTGAATCAGAAGAAGCAGAAGGAGAAGGAGAAGGTGAAGTCTGGAGGGTTAATCAGAAGAAGCAGAAGAAGGAGAAGGAGAAGGTGAAGACTGGAGGGTGAATCAGAAGAAGTAGAAGAAGGAGAAGGAGAAGGTGAAGTCTGGAGGGTGAATCAGAAGAAGTAGAAGAAGGAGAAGGAGAAGGCGAAGTCTGGAGGGTGAATCAGAAGAAGTAGAAGAAGGAGAAGGAGAAGGTGAAGTCAGGAGGGTGAAGCAGAAGAAGCAGAAGAAGTAGAAGGAGAAGGTGAAGTCTGGAGGGTGAAGCAGAAGAAGCAGAAGAAGGAGAAGGAGAAGGTGAAGTCTGGAGGGCGAAGCAGAAGAAGCACAAGAAGGAGAAGGAGAAGGTGAAGTCTGGAGGGTGAAGCAGAAGAAGCAGTAGAAAGAGAAGGAGAAGGTGAAGTCTGGAGGGTAAATCAGAAGAAGTAGAAGAAGGAGAAGGAGAAGTTGAAGTCAGGAGGGTGAAGCAGAAGAAGCAGAAGAAGGAGAAGGAGAAGGTGACGTCTGGAGGGTGAAGCAGAAGAAGCAGGAGAAGGAGAAGGTGAAGTCTGGAGGGTGAAGCAGAAGAAACAGAAGAAGGAAAAGGAGAAGGTGAAGTCAGGAGGGTGAATCAGAAGAAGTAGAAGAAGGAGAAGGAGAAGGTGAAGTCTGGAGGGTGAATCAGAAGAAGTAGAAAAAGGAGAAGGAGAAGGTGTAGTCTGGAGGCTGAATCAGAAGAAGTAGACGAAGGAGAAGGAGAAGGTGAAGTCTGGAGTGTGAATCAGAAGAAGCAGAAGAAGGAGAAGGAGAAGGTGAAGTCTGGAGGGTGAATCAGAAGAAGTAGAAGAAGGAGAAGGAGAAGGTGAAGTCTGGAGGGTGAATCAGAAGAAGCAGAAGAAGGAGAAGGAGAAGGTGAAGTCTGGAGGGTGAATCAGAAGAAGTAGAAGAAGGAGAAGGAGAAGGTGAAGTCTGGAGGGTGAATCAGAAGAAGTAGAAGAAGGAGAAGGAGAAGGCGAAGTCTGGAGGGTGAATCAGAAGAAGTAGAAGAAGGAGAAGGAGAAGGTGAAGTCAGGAGGGTGAAGCAGAAGAAGCAGAAGAAGTAGAAGGAGAAGGTGAAGTCTGGAGGGTGAAGCAGAAGAAGCAGAAGAAGGAGAAGGAGAAGGTGAAGTCTGGAGGGCGAAGCAGAAGAAGCACAAGAAGGAGAAGGAGAAGGTGAAGTCTGGAGGGTGAAGCAGAAGAAGCAGTAGAAAGAGAAGGAGAAGGTGAAGTCTGGAGGGTAAATCAGAAGAAGTAGAAGAAGGAGAAGGAGAAGTTGAAGTCAGGAGGGTGAAGCAGAAGAAGCAGAAGAAGGAGAAGGAGAAGGTGACGTCTGGAGGGTGAAGCAGAAGAAGCAGGAGAAGGAGAAGGTGAAGTCTGGAGGGTGAAGCAGAAGAAACAGAAGAAGGAAAAGGAGAAGGTGAAGTCAGGAGGGTGAATCAGAAGAAGTAGAAGAAGGAGAAGGAGAAGGTGAAGTCTGGAGGGTGAATCAGAAGAAGTAGAAAAAGGAGAAGGAGAAGGTGTAGTCTGGAGGCTGAATCAGAAGAAGTAGACGAAGGAGAAGGAGAAGGTGAAGTCTGGAGTGTGAATCAGAAGAAGCAGAAGAAGGAGAAGGAGAAGGTGAAGTCTGGAGGGTGAATCAGAAGAAGTAGAAGAAGGAGAAGGAGAAGGTGAAGTCTGGAGGGTGAATCAGAAGAAGCAGAAGAAGGAGAAGGAGAAGGTGAAGTCTGGAGGGTGAATCAGAAGAAGCAGAAGAAGGAGAAGGAGAAGGTGAAGTCTGGAGGGTGAATCAGAAGAAGCTGAAGAAGGAGAAGGAGAAGGTGAAGTCTGGAGGGAGAATCAGAAGAAGCAGAAGAAGTAGAAGGAGAAGGTGAAGACTGGAGGGTGAATCAGAAGAAGAAGAAGAAGGAGAAGGAGAAGGTGAAGTCTGGAGGGTGAATCAGAAGAAGCAGAAGAAGGAGAAGGAGAAGGTGAAGTCTGGAGGGTGAATCAGAAGAAGCAGAAGAAGGAGAAGGAGAAGGTGAAGACTGGAGGGTGAATCAGAAGAAGTAGAAGAAGGAGAAGGAGAAGGTGAAGTCTGGAGGGTGAATCAGAAGAAGCAGAAGAAGGAGAAGGAGAAGGTGAAGTCTGGAGGGTGAATCAGAAGAAGTAGAAGAAGGAGAAGTAGAAGGTGAAGTCTGCAGGGTGAATCAGAAGAAGCAGAAGAAGGAGAAGGAGAAGGTGAAATCTGGAGGGTGAATCAGAAGAAGCAGAAGAAGGAGAAGGAGAAGGTGAAGACTGGAGGGTGAATCAGAAGAAGTAGAAGAAGGAGAAGGAGAAGGTGAAGTCTGGAGGGTGAATCAGAAGAAGTAGAAGAAGGAGAAGGAGAAGGCGAAGTCTGGAGGGTGAATCAGAAGAAGTAGAAGAAGGAGAAGGAGAAGGTGAAGTCAGGAGGGTGAAGCAGAAGAAGCAGAAGAAGTAGAAGGAGAAGGTGAAGTCTGGAGGGTGAAGCAGAAGAAGCAGAAGAAGGAGAAGGAGAAGGTGAAGTCTGGAGGGCGAAGCAGAAGAAGCACAAGAAGGAGAAGGAGAAGGTGAAGTCTGGAGGGTGAAGCAGAAGAAGCAGTAGAAAGAGAAGGAGAAGGTGAAGTCTGGAGGGTAAATCAGAAGAAGTAGAAGAAGGAGAAGGAGAAGTTGAAGTCAGGAGGGTGAAGCAGAAGAAGCAGAAGAAGGAGAAGGAGAAGGTGACGTCTGGAGGGTGAAGCAGAAGAAGCAGGAGAAGGAGAAGGTGAAGTCTGGAGGGTGAAGCAGAAGAAACAGAAGAAGGAAAAGGAGAAGGTGAAGTCAGGAGGGTGAATCAGAAGAAGTAGAAGAAGGAGAAGGAGAAGGTGAAGTCTGGAGGGTGAATCAGAAGAAGTAGAAAAAGGAGAAGGAGAAGGTGTAGTCTGGAGGCTGAATCAGAAGAAGTAGACGAAGGAGAAGGAGAAGGTGAAGTCTGGAGTGTGAATCAGAAGAAGCAGAAGAAGGAGAAGGAGAAGGTGAAGTCTGGAGGGTGAATCAGAAGAAGTAGAAGGAGGAGAAGGAGAAGGTGAAGTCTGGAGGGTGAATCAGAAGAAGCAGAAGAAGGAGAAGGAGAAGGTGAAGTCTGGAGGGTGAATCAGAAGAAGCAGAAGAAGGAGAAGGAGAAGGTGAAGTCTGGAGGGTGAATCAGAAGAAGCTGAAGAAGGAGAAGGAGAAGGTGAAGTCTGGAGGGAGAATCAGAAGAAGCAGAAGAAGTAGAAGGAGAAGGTGAAGACTGGAGGGTGAATCAGAAGAAGAAGAAGAAGGAGAAGGAGAAGGTGAAGTCTGGAGGGTGAATCAGAAGAAGCAGAAGAAGGAGAAGGAGAAGGTGAAGTCTGGAGGGTGAATCAGAAGAAGCAGAAGAAGGAGAAGGAGAAGGTGAAGACTGGAGGGTGAATCAGAAGAAGTAGAAGAAGGAGAAGGAGAAGGTGAAGTCTGGAGGGTGAATCAGAAGAAGCAGAAGAAGGAGAAGGAGAAGGTGAAGTCTGGAGGGTGAATCAGAAGAAGTAGAAGAAGGAGAAGTAGAAGGTGAAGTCTGCAGGGTGAATCAGAAGAAGCAGAAGAAGGAGAAGGAGAAGGTGAAATCTGGAGGGTGAATCAGAAGAAGCAGAAGAAGGAGAAGGAGAAGGTGAAGTCTGGAGGGTGAATCAGAAGAAGCAGAAGAAGGAGAAGGAGAAGGTGAAGTCTGGAGGGAGAATCAGAAGAAGCAGAAGAAGTAGGAGGAGAAGGTGAAGTCTGGAGGGTGAATCAGAAGAAGTAGGAGAAGGAGAAGGAGAAGGTGAAGTCTGGAGGGTGAATCAGAAGAAGCAGAAGAAGGAGAAGGAGAAGGTGAAGTCAGGAGGGTGAATCAGAAGAAGCAGAAGGAGAAGGAGAAGGTGAAGTCTGGAGGGTTAATCAGAAGAAGCAGAAGAAGGAGAAGGAGAAGGTGAAGACTGGAGGGTGAATCAGAAGAAGTAGAAGAAGGAGAAGGAGAAGGTGAAGTCTGGAGGGTGAATCAGAAGAAGTAGAAGAAGGAGAAGGAGAAGGCGAAGTGTGGAGGGTGAATCAGAAGAAGTAGAAGAAGGAGAAGGAGAAGGTGAAGTCAGGAGGGTGAAGCAGAAGAAGCAGAAGAAGTAGAAGGAGAAGGTGAAGTCTGGAGGGTGAAGCAGAAGAAGCAGAAGAAGGAGAAGTAGAAGGTGAAGTCTGGAGGGCGAAGCAGAAGAAGCAGAAGAAGGAGAAGGAGAAGGTGAAGTCTGGAGGGTGAAGCAGAAGAAGCAGTAGAAGGAGAAGGAGAACGTGAAGTCTGGAGGGTGAATCAGAAGAAGTAGAAGAAGGAGAAGGAGAAGTTGAAGTCAGGAGGGTGAAGCAGAAGAAGCAGAAGAAGGAGAAGGAGAAGGTGACGTCTGGAGGGTGAATCAGAAGAAGCAGAAGAAGGAGAAGGAGAAGGTGAAGTCTGGAGGGTGAATCAGAAGAAGAAGATGAAGGAGAAGGAGAAGGTGAAGTCTGGAGGGTGAATTAGAAGAAGAAGAAGAAGGAGAAGGAGAAGGTGAAGTCTGGAGGGTGAATCAGAAGAAGCAGAAGAAGGAGAAGGAGAAGGTGAAGTCTGGAGGGTGAATCAGAAGAAGCAGAAGAAGGAGAAGGAGAAGATGAAGTCTGGAGGGTGAATCAGAAGAAGCAGAAGAAGGAGAAGGAGAAGATGAAGTCTGGAGGGTGAATCAGAAGAAGTAGAAGAAGGAGAAGAAGAAGGTGAGGTCTGGAGGGTGAAGCAGAAGAAGCAGAAGAAGGAGAAGGAGAAGGTGAAGACTGGAGGGTGAATCAGAAGAAGAAGAAGAAGGAGAAGGAGAAGGTGAAGTCTGGAGGGTGAATTAGAAGAAGTAGAAGAAGGAGAAGGAGAAGGTGAAGTCTGGAGGGTGAATCAGAAGAAGCAGAAGAAGGAGAAGGAGAAGGTGAAGTCTGGAGGGTGAATCAGAAGAAGCAGAAGAAGGAGAAGGAGAAGATGAAGTCTGGAGGGTGAATCAGAAGAAGTAGAAGAAGGAGAAGAAGAAGGTGAGGTCTGGAGGGTGAATCAGAAGAAGCAGAAGAAGGAGAAGGAGAAGGTGAAGTCTGGAGGGTGAATCAGAAGAAGCAGAAGAAGGAGAAGGAGAAGATGAAGTCTGGAGCTTGAATCAGAAGAAGCAGAAGAAGGCGAAGGAGAAGGTGAAGTCAGGAGGGTGAATCAGAAGATGCAGAAGAAGGAGAAGGAGAAGGTGAAGTTAGGAGGGTGAATCAGAAGAAGCAGAAGAAGGAGAAGGAGAAGGTGAATTCAGGGGGGTTAAGCAGAAGAAGTAGAAGAAGGAGAAGGAGAAGGTGAAGTCAGGAGGGTGAAGCAGAAGAAGCAGAAGAAGGAGAAGGAGAAGGTGACGTCAGGAGTGTGAATCAGAAGAAGCAGAAGAAGGAGAAGGAGAAGGTGAAGTTAGGAGGGTGAATCAGAAGAAGCAGAAGAAGGAGAAGGAGAAGGTGAAGTCAGGGGGGTGAAGCAGAAGAAGTAGAAGAAGGAGAAGGAGAAGGTGAAGTCTGGAGGGTGAATCAGAAGAAGCAGAAGTAGGAGAAGGAGAAGGTGAAGTCTGGAGGGTGTATCAGAAGAAGCAGAAGAAGGAGAAGGAGAAGGTGAAGTCAGGAGTGTGAATCAGAAGAAGCAGAAGAAGGAGAAGGAGAAGGTGAAGTTAGGAGGGTGAATCAGAAGAAGCAGAAGAAGGAGAAGGAGAAGGTGAAGTCAGGGGGTGAAGCAGAAGAAGTAGAAGAAGGAGAAGGAGAAGGTGAAGTCAGGAGGCTGAAGCAGAAGAAGCAGAAGAAGGAAAAGGAGAAGGTGAAGTCTGGAGGGCGCAGCAGAAGAAGCAGAAGAAGGAGAAGGAGAAGGTGAAGTCTGGAGGGTGAAGCAGAAGAAGCAGAAGAAGGAGAAGGAGAAGGTGGAAGTGTGGAGGGTGAATCAGAAGAAGTAGAAGAAGGAGAAGGAGAAGGTGAAGTCAGGAGGGTAAAGCAGAAGAAGCAGAAGAAGTAGAAGGAGAAGGTGAAGTCTGGAGGGTGAAGCAGAAGAAGCAGAAGAAGGAGAAGGAGAAGGTGAAGTCTGGAGGGCGAAGCAGAAGAAGGAGAAGGAGAAGGTGAAGTCTGGAGGGTGAAGCAGAAGAAGCAGTAGAAGGAGAAGGAGAAGGTGAAGTCTGGAGGGTGAATCAGAAGAAGTAGAAGAAGGAGAAGGAGAAGTTGAAGTCAGGAGGGTGAAGCAGAAGAAGCAGAAGAAGGAGAAGGAGAAGGTGACGTCTGGAGGGTGAAGCAGAAGAAGCAGGAGAAGGAGAAGGTGAAGTCTGGAGGGTGAAGCAGAAGAAACAGAAGAAGGAAAAGGAGAAGGTGAAGTCAGGAGGGTGAATCAGAAGAAGTAGAAGAAGGAGAAGGAGAAGGTGAAGTCTGGAGGGTGAATCAGAAGAAGTAGAAAAAGGAGAAGGAGAAGGTGTAGTCTGGAGGGTGAATCAGAAGAAGTAGACGAAGGAGAAGGAGAAGGTGAAGTCTGGAGTGTGAATCAGAAGAAGCAGAAGAAGGAGAAGGAGAAGGTGAAGTCTGGAGGGTGAATCAGAAGAATAAAAGAAGGAGAAGGAGAAGGTGAAGTCTGGAGGGTGAATCAGAAGAAGCAGAAGAAAGAGAAGGAGAAGGTGAAGTCTGCAGGGTGAAGCAGAAGAAGTAGAAGAAGGAGAAGAAGAAGGTGAGGTCTGGAGGGTGAATCAGAAGAAGCAGAAGAAGGAGAAGGAGAAGGTGAAGTCTGGAGGCTGAATCAGAAGAAGCAGAAGAAGGAGAAGGAGAAGATGAAGTCTGGAGCTTGAATCAGAAGAAGCAGAAGAAGGAGAAGGAGAAGATGAAGTCTGGAGCTTGAATCAGAAGAAGCAGAAGAAGGAGAAGGAGAAGGTGAAGTCAGGAGGGTGAATCAGAAGATGCAGAAGAAGGAGAAGGAGAAGGTGAAGTTAGGAGGGTGAATCAGAAGAAGCAGAAGAAGGAGAAGGAGAAGGTGAATTCAGGGGGGTGAAGCAGAAGAAGTAAAAGAAGGAGAAGGAGAAGGTGAAGTCAGGAGGGTGAAGCAGAAGAAGCAGAAGAAGGAGAAGGAGAAGGTGAAGTCAGGAGTGTGAATCAGAAGAAGCAGAAGAAGGAGAAGGAGAAGGTGAAGTTGGAGGGTGAATCAGAAGAAGCAGAAGAAGGAGAAGGAGAAGGTGAAGTCAGGGGGGTGAAGCAGAAGAAGTAGAAGAAGGAGAAGGAGAAGGTGAAGTCAGGAGGGTGAATCAGAAGAAGCAGAAGGAGAAGGAGAAGGTGAAGTCTGGAGGGTTAATCAGAAGAAGCAGAAGAAGGAGAAGGAGAAGGTGAAGACTGGAGGGTGTATCAGAAGAAGTAGAAGAAGGAGAAGGAGAAGGTGAAGTCTGGAGGGTGAATCAGAAGAAGTAGAAGAAGGAGAAGGAGAAGGCGAAGTCTGGAGGGTGTATCAGAAGAAGTAGAAGAAGGAGAAGGAGAAGGTGAAGTCAGGAGGGTGAAGCAGAAGAAGCAGAAGAAGTAGAAGGAGAAGGTGAAGTCTGGAGGGTGAAGCAGAAGAAGCAGAAGAAGGAGAAGGAGAAGGTGAAGTCTGGAGGGCGAAGCAGAAGAAGCAGAAGAAGGAGAAGGAGAAGGTGAAGTCTGGAGGGTGAAGCAGAAGAAGCAGTAGAAGGAGAAGGAGAAGGTGAAGTCTGGAGGGTGAATCAGAAGAAGTAGAAGAAGGAGAAGGAGAAGTTGAAGTCAGGAGGGTGAAGCAGAAGAAGCAGAAGAAGGAGCAGGAGAAGGTGACGTCTGGAGGGTGAAGCAGAAGAAGCAGGAGAAGGAGAAGGTGAAGTCTGGAGGGTGAAGCAGAAGAAACAGAAGAAGGAAAAGGAGAAGGTGAAGTCAGGAGGGTGAATCAGAAGAAGTAGAAGAAGGAGAAGGAGAAGGTGAAGTCTGGAGGGTGAATCAGAAGAAGTAGAAAAAGGAGAAGGAGAAGGTGTAGTCTGGAGGCTGAATCAGAAGAAGTAGACGAAGGAGAAGGAGAAGGTGAAGTCTGGAGTGTGAATCAGAAGAAGCAGAAGAAGGAGAAGGAGAAGGTGAAGTCTGGAGGGTGAATCAGAAGAAGTAGAAGAAGGAGAAGGAGAAGGTGAAGTCTGGAGGGTGAATCAGAAGAAGCAGAATAAGGAGAAGGAGAAGGTGAAGTCTGGAGGGTGAATCAGAAGAAGCAGAAGAAGGAGAAGGAGAAGGTGAAGTCTGGAGGGTGAATCAGAAGAAGCAGAAGAAGGAGAAGGAGAAGGTGAAGTCTGGAGGGAGAATCAGAAGAAGCAGAAGAAGTAGAAGGAGAAGGTGAAGACTGGACGGTGAATCAGAAGAAGAAGAAGAAGGAGAAGGAGAAGGTGAAGTCTGGAGGGTGAATCAGAAGAAGCAGAAGAAGGAGAAGGAGAAGGTGAAGTCTGGAGGGTGAATCAGAAGAAGCAGAAGAAGGAGAAGGAGAAGGTGAAGACTGGAGGGTGAATCAGAAGAAGTAGAAGAAGGAGAAGGAGAAGGTGAAGTCTGGAGGGTGAATCAGAAGAAGCAGAAGAAGGAGAAGGAGAAGGTGAAGTCTGGAGGGTGAATCAGAAGAAGTAGAAGAAGGAGAAGGAGAAGGTGAAATCTGGAGGGTGAATCAGAAGAAGCAGAAGAAGGAGAAGGAGAAGGTGAAGTCTGGAGGGTGAATCAGAAGAAGCAGAAGAAGGAGAAGGAGAAGGTGAAGTCTGGAGGGAGAATCAGAAGAAGCAGAAGAAGTAGGAGGAGAAGGTGAAGTCTGGAGGGTGAATCAGAAGAAGTAGGAGAAGGAGAAGGAGAAGGTGAAGTCTGGAGGGTGAATCAGAAGAAGCAGAAGAAGGAGAAGGAGAAGGTGAAGTCAGGAGGGTGAATCAGAAGAAGCAGAAGGAGAAGGAGAAGGTGAAGTCTGGAGGGTTAATCAGAAGAAGCAGAAGAAGGAGAAGGAGAAGGTGAAGACTGGAGGGTGAATCAGAAGAAGTAGAAGAAGGAGAAGGAGAAGGTGAAGTCTGGAGGGTGAATCAGAAGAAGTAGAAGAAGGAGAAGGAGAAGGCGAAGTGTGGAGGGTGAATCAGAAGAAGTAGAAGAAGGAGAAGGAGAAGGTGAAGTCAGGAGGGTGAAGCAGAAGAAGCAGAAGAAGTAGAAGGAGAAGGTGATGTCTGGAGGGTGAAGCAGAAGACGCAGAAGAAGGAGAATAGAAGGTGAAGTCTGGAGGGCGAAGCAGAAGAAGCAGAAGAAGGAGAAGGAGAAGGTGAAGTCTGGAGGGTGAAGCAGAAGAAGCAGTAGAAGGAGAAGGAGAAGGTGAAGTCTGGAGGGTGAATCAGAAGAAGTAGAAGAAGGAGAAGGAGAAGTTGAAGTCAGGAGGGTGAAGCAGAAGAAGCAGAAGAAGGAGAAGGAGAAGGTGACGTCTGGAGGGTGAAGCAGAAGAAGCAGGAGAAGGAGAAGGTGAAGTCTGGAGGGTGAAGCAGAAGAAACAGAAGAAGGAAAAGGAGAAGGTGAAGTCAGGAGGGTGAATCAAAAGAAGTAGAAGAAGGAGAAGGAGAAGGTGAAGACTGGAGGGTGAATCAGAAGAAGTAGAAGAAGGAGAAGGAGAAGGTGAAGTCTGGAGGGTGAATCAGAAGAAGCAGAAGAAGGAGAAGGAGAAGGTGAAGTCTGGAGGGTGAATCAGAAGAAGTAGAAGAAGGAGAAGGAGAAGGTGAAATCTGGAGGGTGAATCAGAAGAAGCAGAAGAAGGAGAAGGAGAAGGTGAAGTCTGGAGGGTGAATCAGAAGAAGCAGAAGAAGGAGAAGGAGAAGGTGAAGTCTGGAGGGAGAATCAGAAGAAGCAGAAGAAGTAGGAGGAGAAGGTGAAGTCTGGAGGGTGAATCAGAAGAAGTAGGAGAAGGAGAAGGAGAAGGTGAAGTCTGGAGGGTGAATCAGAAGAAGCAGAAGAAGGAGAAGGAGAAGGTGAAGTCAGGAGGGTGAATCAGAAGAAGCAGAAGGAGAAGGAGAAGGTGAAGTCTGGAGGGTTAATCAGAAGAAGCAGAAGAAGGAGAAGGAGAAGGTGAAGACTGGAGGGTGAATCAGAAGAAGTAGAAGAAGGAGAAGGAGAAGGTGAAGTCTGGAGGGTGAATCAGAAGAAGTAGAAGAAGGAGAAGGAGAAGGCGAAGTGTGGAGGGTGAATCAGAAGAAGTAGAAGAAGGAGAAGGAGAAGGTGAAGTCAGGAGGGTGAAGCAGAAGAAGCAGAAGAAGTAGAAGGAGAAGGTGATGTCTGGAGGGTGAAGCAGAAGACGCAGAAGAAGGAGAAGTAGAAGGTGAAGTCTGGAGGGCGAAGCAGAAGAAGCAGAAGAAGGAGAAGGAGAAGGTGAAGTCTGGAGGGTGAAGCAGAAGAAGTAGACGAAGGAGAAGGAGAAGGTGAAGTCTGGAGTGTGAATCAGAAGAAGCAGAAGAAGGAGAAGGAGAAGGTGAAGTCTGGAGGGTGAATCAGAAGAAGTAGAAGAAGGAGAAGGAGAAGGTGAAGTCTGGAGGGCGAATCAGAAGAAGCAGAAGAAGGAGAAGGAGAAGGTGAAGTCTGGAGGGTGAATCAGAAGAAGCAGAAGAAGGAGAAGGTGAAGTCTGGAGGGTGAATCAGAAGAAGCAGAAGAAGGAGAAGGTGAAGGTGAAGTCTGGAGGGAGAATCAGAAGAAGCAGAAGAAGTAGAAGGAGAAGGTGAAGACTGGAGGGTGAATCAGAAGAAGTAGAAGAAGGAGAAGGAGAAGGTGAAGTCTGGAGGGTGAATCAGAAGAAGCAGAAGAAGGAGAAGGAGAAGGTGAAGTCTGGAGGGTGAATCAGAAGAAGAAGATGAAGGAGAAGGAGAAGGTGAAGTCTGGAGGGTGAATTAGAAGAAGTAGAAGAAGGAGAAGGAGAAGGTGAAGTCTGGAGGGTGAATCAGAAGAAGCAGAAGACGGAGAAGGAGAAGGTGAAGTCTGGAGGGTGAATCAGAAGAAGCAGAAGAAGGAGAAGGAGAAGATGAAGTCTGGAGGGTGAATCAGAAGAAGCAGAAGAAGGAGAAGGAGAAGATGAAGTCTGGAGGGTGAATCAGAAGAAGTAGAAGAAGAAGGTGAGGTCTGGAGGGTGAAGCAGAAGAAGCAGAAGAAGGAGAAGGAGAAGGTGAAGACTGGAGGGTGAATCAGAAGAAGAAGAAGAAGGAGAAGGAGAAGGTGAAGTCTGGAGGGTGAATTAGAAGAAGTAGAAGAAGGAGAAGGAGAAGGTGAAGTCTGGAGGGTGAATCAGAAGAAGCAGAAGAAGGAGAAGGAGAAGGTGAAGTCTGGAGGGTGAATCAGAAGAAGCAGAAGAAGGAGAAGGAGAAGATGAAGTCTGGAGGGTGAATCAGAAGAAGTAGAAGAAGGAGAAGAAGAAGGTGAGGTCTGGAGGGTGAATCAGAAGAAGCAGAAGAAGGAGAAGTAGAAGGTGAAGTCTGGAGGGTGAATCAGAAGAAGCAGAAGAAGGAGAAGGAGAAGATGAAGTCTGGAGCTTGAATCAGAAGAAGCAGAAGAAGGAGAAGGAGAAGGTGATGTCAGGAGGGTGAATCAGAAGATGCAGAAGAAGGAGAAGGAGAAGGTGAAGTTAGGAGGGTGAATCAGAAGAAGCAGAAGAAGGAGAAGGAGAAGGTGAATTCAGGGGGATTAAGCAGAAGAAGTAGAAGAAGGAGAAGGAGAAGGTGAAGTCTGGAGGGTGAATCAGAAGAAGCAGAAGTAGGAGAAGGAGAAGGTGAAGTCTGGAGGGTGTATCAGAAGAAGCAGAAGAAGGAGAAGGAGAAGGTGAAGTCAGGAGTGTGAATCAGAAGAAGCAGAAGAAGGAGAAGGAGAAGGTGAAGTTAGGAGGGTGAATCAGAAGAAGCAGAAGAAGGAGAAGGAGAAGGTGAAGTCAGGGGGTGAAGCAGAAGAAGTAGAAGAAGGAGAAGGAGAAGGTGAAGTCAGGGGGTGAAGCAGAAGAAGTAGAAGAAGGAGAAGGAGAAGGTGAAGTTAGGAGGGTGAATCAGAAGAAGCAGAAGAAGGAGAAGGAGAAGGTGAAGTCAGAGGGTGAAGCAGAAGAAGCAGAAGAAGGAGAAGGAGAAGGTGGAAGTGTGGAGGGTGAATCAGAAGAAGTAGAAGAAGGAGAAGGAGAAGGTGAAGTCAGGAGGGTAAAGCAGAAGAAGCAGAAGAAGTAGAAGAAGAAGGTGAAGTCTGGAGGGTGAAGCAGAAGAAGCAGAAGAAGGAGAAGGAGAAGGTGAAGTCTGGAGGGCGAAGCAGAAGAAGCAGAAGAAGGAGAAGGAGAAGGTGAAGTCTGGAGGGTGAAGCAGAAGAAGCAGTAGAAGGAGAAGGAGAAGGTGAAGTCTGGAGGGTGAATCAGAAGAAGTAGAAGAAGGAGAAGGAGAAGTTGAAGTCAGGAGGGTGAAGCAGAAGAAGCAGAAGAAGGAGAAGGAGAAGGTGACGTCTGGAGGGTGAAGCAGAAGAAGCAGGTGAAGGAGAAGGTGAAGTCTGGAGGGTGAAGCAGAAGAAACAGAAGAAGGAAAAGGAGAAGGTGAAGTCAGGAGGGTGAATCAGAAGAAGTAGAAGAAGGAGAAGGAGAAGGTGAAGTCTGGAGGGTGAATCAGAAGAAGTAGAAAAAGGAGAAGGAGAAGGTGTAGTCTGGAGGGTGAATCAGAAGAAGTAGACGAAGGAGAAGGAGAAGGTGAAGTCTGGAGTGTGAATCAGAAGAAGCAGAAGAAGGAGAAGGAGAAGGTGAAGTCTGGAGGGTGAATCAGAAGAATCAGAAGAAGGAGAAGGAGAAGGTGAAGTCTGGAGGGTGAATCAGAAGAAGCAGAAGAAAGAGAAGGAGAAGGTGAAGTCTGGAGGGTGAAGCAGAAGAAGCAGAAGAAGGAGAAGGAGAAGGTGAAGACTGGAGGGTGAATCAGAAGAAGAAGAAGAAGGAGAAGGAGAAGGTGAAGTCTGGAGGGTGAATTAGAAGAAGTAGAAGAAGGAGAAGGAGAAGGTGAAGTCTGGAGGGCGAATCAGAAGAAGCAGAAGAAGGAGAAGGAGAAGGTGAAGTCTGGAGGGTGAATCAGAAGAAGCAGAAGAAGGAGAAGGAGAAGATGAAGTCTGGAGGGTGAATCAGAAGAAGTAGAAGAAGGAGAAGAAGAAGGTGAGGTCTGGAGGGTGAATCAGAAGAAGCAGAAGAAGGAGAAGGAGAAGGTGAAGTCTGGAGGGTGAATCAGAAGAAGCAGAAGAAGGAGAAGGAGAAGATGAAGTCTGGAGCTTGAATCAGAAGAATCAGAAGAAGGAGAAGGAGAAGGTGAAGTCAGGAGGGTGAATCAGAAGATGCAGAAGAAGGAGAAGGAGAAGGTGAAGTTAGGAGGGTGAATCAGAAGAAGCAGAAGAAGGAGAAGGAGAAGGTGAATTCAGGGGGGTGAAGCAGAAGAAGTAGAAGAAGGAGAAGGAGAAGGTGAAGTCAGGAGGGTGAAGCAGAAGAAGCAGAAGAAGGAGAAGGAGAAGGTGAAGTCAGGAGTGTGAATCAGAAGAAGCAGAAGAAGGAGAAGGAGAAGGTGAAGTTTGGAGGGTGAATCAGAAGAAGCAGAAGAAGGAGAAGGAGAAGGTGAAGTCAGGGGGGTGAAGCAGAAGAAGTAGAAGAAGGAGAAGGAGAAGGTGAAGTCTGGAGGGTGAATCAGAAGAAGCAGAAGTAGGAGAAGGAGAAGGTGAAGTCTGGAGGGTGAATCAGAAGAAGCAGAAGAAGGAGAAGGAGAAGGTGAAGTCAGGAGTGTGAATCAGAAGAAGCAGAAGAAGGAGAAGGAGAAGGTGAAGTTAGGAGGGTGAATCAGAAGAAGCAGAAGAAGGAGAAGGAGAAGGTGAAGTCAGGGGGGTGAAGGTGAAGAAGTAGAAGAAGGAGAAGGAGAAGGTGAAGTCAGGAGGCTGAAGCAGAAGAAGCAGAAGAAGGAGAAGGAGAAGGTGAAGTCTGGAGGGCGCAGCAGAAGAAGCAGAAGAAGGAGAAGGAGAAGGTGAAGTCTGCAGGGTGAAGCAGAAGAAGCAGAAGAAGGAGAAGGAGAAGGTGGAAGTGTGGAGGGTGAATCAGAAGAAGTAGAAGAAGGAGAAGGAGAAGGTGAAGTCAGGAGGGTAAAGCAGAAGAAGCAGAAGAAGTAGAAGGAGAAGGTGAAGTCTGGAGGGTGAAGCAGAAGAAGCAGAAGAAGGAGAAGGAGAAGGTGAAGTCTGGAGGGCGAAGCAGAAGAAGCAGAAGAAGGAGAAGGAGAAGGTGAAGTCTGGAGGGTGAAGCAGAAGAAGCAGTAGAAGGAGAAGGAGAAGGTGAAGTCTGGAGGGTGAATCAGAAGAAGTAGAAGAAGGAGAAGGAGAAGTTGAAGTCAGGAGGGTGAAGCAGAAGAAGCAGAAGAAGGAGAAGGAGAAGGTGACGTCTGGAGGGTGAAGCAGAAGAAGCAGGAGAAGGAGAAGGTGATGTCTGGAGGGTGAAGCAGAAGAAACAGAAGAAGGAAAAGGAGAAGGTGAAGTCAGGAGGGTGAATCAGAAGAAGTAGGAGAAGGAGAAGGAGAAGGTGAAGTCTGGAGGGTGAATCAGAAGAAGTAGAAAAAGGAGAAGGAGAAGGTGTAGTCTGGAGGGTGAATCAGAAGAAGTAGACGAAGGAGAAGGAGAAGGTGAAGTCTGGAGTGTGAATCAGAAGAAGCAGAAGAAGGAGAAGGAGAAGGTGAAGTCTGGAGGGTGAATCAGAAGAAGTAGAAGAAGGAGAAGGAGAAGGTGAAGTCTGGAGGGTGAATCAGAAGAAGTAGAAGAAGGAGAAGTAGAAGGTGAAGTCTGGAGGGTGAATCAGAAGAAGCAGAAGAAGGAGAAGGAGAAGGTGAAATCTGGAGGGTGAATCAGAAGAAGCAGAAGAAGGAGAAGGAGAAGGTGAAGTCTGGAGGGTGAATCAGAAGAAGCAGAAGAAGGAGAAGGAGAAGGTGAAGTCTGGAGGGAGAATCAGAAGAAGCAGAAGAAGTAGGAGGAGAAGGTGAAGTCTGGAGGGTGAATCAGAAGAAGTAGGAGAAGGAGAAGGAGAAGGTGAAGTCTGGAGGGTGAATCAGAAGAAGCAGAAGAAGGAGAAGGAGAAGGTGAAGTCAGGAGGGTGAATCAGAAGAAGCAGAAGGAGAAGGAGAAGGTGAAGTCTGGAGGGTTAATCAGAAGAAGCAGAAGAAGGAGAAGGAGAAGGTGAAGACTGGAGGGTGAATCAGAAGAAGTAGAAGAAGGAGAAGGAGAAGGTGAAGTCTGGAGGGTGAATCAGAAGAAGTAGAAGAAGGAGAAGGAGAAGGCGAAGTCTGGAGGGTGAATCAGAAGAAGTAGAAGAAGGAGAAGGAGAAGGTGAAGTCAGGAGGGTGAAGCAGAAGAAGCAGAAGAAGTAGAAGGAGAAGGTGAAGTCTGGAGGGTGAAGCAGAAGAAGCAGAAGAAGGAGAAGGAGAAGGTGAAGTCTGGAGGGCGAAGCAGAAGAAGCACAAGAAGGAGAAGGAGAAGGTGAAGTCTGGAGGGTGAAGCAGAAGAAGCAGTAGAAAGAGAAGGAGAAGGTGAAGTCTGGAGGGTGAATCAGAAGAAGTAGAAGAAGGAGAAGGAGAAGTTGAAGTCAGGAGGGTGAAGCAGAAGAAGCAGAAGAAGGAGAAGGAGAAGGTGACGTCTGGAGGGTGAAGCAGAAGAAGCAGGAGAAGGAGAAGGTGAAGTCTGGAGGGTGAAGCAGAAGAAACAGAAGAAGGAAAAGGAGAAGGTGAAGTCAGGAGGGTGAATCAGAAGAAGTAGAAGAAGGAGAAGGAGAAGGTGAAGTCTGGAGGGTGAATCAGAAGAAGTAGAAAAAGGAGAAGGAGAAGGTGTAGTCTGGAGGCTGAATCAGAAGAAGTAGACGAAGGAGAAGGAGAAGGTGAAGTCTGGAGTGTGAATCAGAAGAAGCAGAAGAAGGAGAAGGAGAAGGTGAAGTCTGGAGGGTGAATCAGAAGAAGTAGAAGAAGGAGAAGGAGAAGGTGAAGTCTGGAGGGTGAATCAGAAGAAGCAGAAGAAGGAGAAGGAGAAGGTGAAGTCTGGAGGGTGAATCAGAAGAAGCAGAAGAAGGAGAAGGAGAAGGTGAAGTCTGGAGGGTGAATCAGA
Organism: Somniosus microcephalus; assembly: GCF_052327205.1. NCBI lineage: Eukaryota > Metazoa > Chordata > Chondrichthyes > Squaliformes > Somniosidae > Somniosus > Somniosus microcephalus. Next base: position 135,623 of record NW_028225762.1, read on the forward strand.
AGAAGCTGAAGAAGGAGAAGGAGAAGGTGAAGTCTGGAGGGAGAATCAGAAGAAGCAGAAGAAGTAGAAGGAGAAGGTGAAGACTGGAGGGTGAATCAGAAGAAGAAGCAGAAGGAGAAGGAGAAGGTGAAGTCTGGAGGGTGAATCAGAAGAAGCAGAAGAAGGAGAAGGAGAAGGTGAAGTCTGGAGGGTGAATCAGAAGAAGCAGAAGAAGGAGAAGGAGAAGGTGAAGACTGGAGGGTGAATCAGAAGAAGTAGAAGAAGGAGAAGGAGAAGGTGAAGTCTGGAGGGTGAATCAGAAGAAGCAGAAGAAGGAGAAGGAGAAGGTGAAGTCTGGAGGGTGAATCAGAAGAAGTAGAAGAAGGAGAAGTAGAAGGTGAAGTCTGCAGGGTGAATCAGAAGAAGCAGAAGAAGGAGAAGGAGAAGGTGAAATCTGGAGGGTGAATCAGAAGAAGCAGAAGAAGAAGAAGGTGAAGTCTGGAGGGTGAATCAGAAGAAGCAGAAGAAGGAGAAGGAGAAGGTGAAGTCTGGAGGGTGAATCAGAAGAAGCAGAAGAAGGAGAAGGAGAAGGTGAAGACTGGAGGGTGAATCAGAAGAAGTAGAAGAAGGAGAAGGAGAAGGTGAAGTCTGGAGGGTGAATCAGAAGAAGCAGAAGAAGGAGAAGGAGAAGGTGAAGTCTGGAGGGTGAATCAGAAGAAGCAGAAGAAGGAGAAGGAGAAGGTGAAGTCTGGAGGGAGAATCAGAAGAAGCAGAAGAAGTAGGAGGAGAAGGTGAAGTCTGGAGGGTGAATCAGAAGAAGTAGGAGAAGGAGAAGGAGAAGGTGAAGTCTGGAGGGTGAATCAGAAGAAGCAGAAGAAGGAGAAGGAGAAGGTGAAGTCAGGAGGGTGAATCAGAAGAAGCAGAAGGAGAAGGAGAAGGTGAAGTCTGGAGGGTTAATCAGAAGAAGCAGAAGAAGGAGAAGGAGAAGGTGAAGACTGGAGGGTGAATCAGAAGAAGTAGAAGAAGGAGAAGGAGAAGGTGAAGTCTGGAGGGTGAATCAGAAGAAGTAGAAGAAGGAGAAGGAGAAGGCGAAGTGTGGAGGGTGAATCAGAAGAAGTAGAAGAAGGAGAAGGAGAAGGTGAAGTCAGGAGGGTGAAGCAGAAGAAGCAGAAGAAGTAGAAGGAGAAGGTGAAGTCTGGAGGGTGAAGCAGAAGAAGCAGAAGAAGGAGAAGTAGAAGGTGAAGTCTGGAGGGCGAAGCAGAAGAAGCAGAAGAAGGAGAAGGAGAAGGTGAAGTCTGGAGGGTGAAGCAGAAGAAGCAGTAGAAGGAGAAGGAGAACGTGAAGTCTGGAGTGTGAATCAGAAGAAGTAGAAGAAGGAGAAGGAGAAGTTGAAGTCAGGAGGGTGAAGCAGAAGAAGCAGAAGAAGGAGAAGGAGAAGGTGACGTCTGGAGGGTGAAGCAGAAGAAGCAGGAGAAGGAGAAGGTGAAGTCTGGAGGGTGAAGCAGAAGAAACAGAAGAAGGAAAAGGAGAAGGTGAAGTCAGGAGGGTGAATCAGAAGAAGTAGAAGAAGGAGAAGGAGAAGGTGAAGTCTGGAGGGTGAATCAGAAGAAGTAGAAAAAGGAGAAGGAGAAGGTGTAGTCTGGAGGGTGAATCAGAAGAAGTAGACGAAGGAGAAGGAGAAGGTGAAGTCTGGAGTGTGAATCAGAAGAAGCAGAAGAAGGAGAAGGAGAAGGTGAAGTCTGGAGGGTGAATCAGAAGAAGTAGAAGAAGGAGAAGGAGAAGGTGAAGTCTGGAGGGTGAATCAGAAGAAGCAGAAGAAGGAGAAGGAGAAGGTGAAGTCTGGAGGGTGAATCAGAAGAAGCAGAAGAAGGAGAAGGAGAAGGTGAAGTCTGGAGGGTGAATCAGAAGAAGCAGAAGAAGGAGAAGGAGAAGGTGAAGTCTGGAGGGAGAATCAGAAGAAGCAGAAGAAGTAGAAGGAGAAGGTGAAGACTGGAGGGTGAATCAGAAGAAGTAGAAGAAGGAGAAGGAGAAGGTGAAGTCTGGAGGGTGAATCAGAAGAAGCAGAAGAAGGAGAAGGAGAAGGTGAAGTCTGGAGGGTGAATCAGAAGAAGAAGATGAAGGAGAAGGAGAAGGTGAAGTCTGGAGGGTGAATTAGAAGAAGTAGAAGAAGGAGAAGGAGAAGGTGAAGTCTGGAGGGTGAATCAGAAGAAGCAGAAGAAGGAGAAGGAGAAGGTGAAGTCTGGAGGGTGAATCAGAAGAAGCAGAAGAAGGAGAAGGAGAAGATGAAGTCTGGAGGGTAAATCAGAAGAAGCAGAAGAAGGAGAAGGAGAAGATGAAGTCTGGAGGGTGAATCAGAAGAAGTAGAAGAAGGAGAAGAAGAAGGTGAGGTCTGGAGGGTGAAGCAGAAGAAGCAGAAGAAGGAGAAGGAGAAGGTGAAGACTGGAGGGTGAATCAGAAGAAGAAGAAGAAGGAGAAGGAGAAGGTGAAGTCTGGAGGGTGAATTAGAAGAAGTAGAAGAAGGAGAAGGAGAAGGTGAAGTCTGGAGGGTGAATCAGAAGAAGCAGAAGAAGGAGAAGGAGAAGGTGAAGTCTGGAGGGTGAATCAGAAGAAGCAGAAGAAGGAGAAGGAGAAGATGAAGTCTGGAGGGTGAATCAGAAGAAGTAGAAGAAGGAGAAGAAGAAGGTGAGGTCTGGAGGGTGAATCAGAAGAAGCAGAAGAAGGAGAAGGAGAAGGTGAAGTCTGGAGGGTGAATCAGAAGAAGCAGAAGAAGGAGAAGGAGAAGATGAAGTCTGGAGCTTGAATCAGAAGAAGCAGAAGAAGGCGAAGGAGAAGGTGAAGTCAGGAGGGTGAATCAGAAGATGCAGAAGAAGGAGAAGGAGAAGGTGAAGTTAGGAGGGTGAATCAGAAGAAGCAGAAGAAGGAGAAGGAGAAGGTGAATTCAGGGGGGTTAAGCAGAAGAAGTAGAAGAAGGAGAAGGAGAAGGTGAAGTCAGGAGGGTGAAGCAGAAGAAGCAGAAGAAGGAGAAGGAGAAGGTGACGTCAGGAGTGTGAATCAGAAGAAGCAGAAGAAGGAGAAGGAGAAGGTGAAGTTAGGAGGGTGAATCAGAAGAAGCAGAAGAAGGAGAAGGAGAAGGTGAAGTCAGGGGGGTGAAGCAGAAGAAGTAGAAGAAGGAGAAGGAGAAGGTGAAGTCTGGAGGGTGAATCAGAAGAAGCAGAAGTAGGAGAAGGAGAAGGTGAAGTCTGGAGGGTGTATCAGAAGAAGCAGAAGAAGGAGAAGGAGAAGGTGAAGTCAGGAGTGTGAATCAGAAGAAGCAGAAGAAGGAGAAGGAGAAGGTGAAGTTAGGAGGGTGAATCAGAAGAAGCAGAAGAAGGAGAAGGAGAAGGTGAAGTCAGGGGGTGAAGCAGAAGAAGTAGAAGAAGGAGAAGGAGAAGGTGAAGTCAGGAGGCTGAAGCAGAAGAAGCAGAAGAAGGAGAAGGAGCAGGTGAAGTCTGGAGGGCGCAGCAGAAGAAGCAGAAGAAGGAGAAGGAGAAGGTGAAGTCTGGAGGGTGAAGCAGAAGAAGCAGAAGAAGGAGAAGGAGAAGGTGGAAGTGTGGAGGGTGAATCAGAAGAAGTAGAAGAAGGAGAAGGAGAAGGTGAAGTCAGGAGGGTAAAGCAGAAGAAGCAGAAGAAGTAGAAGGAGAAGGTGAAGTCTGGAGGGTGAAGCAGAAGAAGCAGAAGAAGGAGAAGGAGAAGGTGAAGTCTGGAGGGCGAAGCAGAAGAAGGAGAAGGAGAAGGTGAAGTCTGGAGGGTGAAGCAGAAGAAGCAGTAGAAGGAGAAGGAGAAGGTGAAGTCTGGAGGGTGAATCAGAAGAAGTAGAAGAAGGAGAAGGAGAAGTTGAAGTCAGGAGGGTGAAGCAGAAGAAGCAGAAGAAGGAGAAGGAGAAGGTGACGTCTGGAGGGTGAAGCAGAAGAAGCAGGAGAAGGAGAAGGTGAAGTCTGGAGGGTGAAGCAGAAGAAACAGAAGAAGGAAAAGGAGAAGGTGAAGTCAGGAGGGTGAATCAGAAGAAGTAGAAGAAGGAGAAGGAGAAGGTGAAGTCTGGAGGGTGAATCAGAAGAAGTAGAAAAAGGAGAAGGAGAAGGTGTAGTCTGGAGGGTGAATCAGAAGAAGTAGACGAAGGAGAAGGAGAAGGTGAAGTCTGGAGTGTGAATCAGAAGAAGCAGAAGAAGGAGAAGGAGAAGGTGAAGTCTGGAGGGTGAATCAGAAGAATAAAAGAAGGAGAAGGAGAAGGTGAAGTCTGGAGGGTGAATCAGAAGAAGCAGAAGAAAGAGAAGGAGAAGGTGAAGTCTGGAGGGTGAAGCAGAAGAAGTAGAAGAAGGAGAAGAAGAAGGTGAGGTCTGGAGGGTGAATCAGAAGAAGCAGAAGAAGGAGAAGGAGAAGGTGAAGTCTGGAGGGTGAATCAGAAGAAGCAGAAGAAGGAGAAGGAGAAGATGAAGTCTGGAGCTTGAATCAGAAGAAGCAGAAGAAGGAGAAGGAGAAGATGAAGTCTGGAGCTTGAATCAGAAGAAGCAGAAGAAGGAGAAGGAGAAGGTGAAGTCAGGAGGGTGAATCAGAAGATGCAGAAGAAGGAGAAGGAGAAGGTGAAGTCAGGAGGGTGAAGCAGAAGAAGCAGAAGAAGGAGAAGGAGAAGGTGAAGTCAGGAGTGTGAATCAGAAGAAGCAGAAGAAGGAGAAGGAGAAGGTGAAGTTTGGAGGGTGAATCAGAAGAAGCAGAAGAAGGAGAAGGAGAAGGTGAAGTCAGGGGGGTGAAGCAGAAGAAGTAGAAGAAGGAGAAGGAGAAGGTGAAGTCAGGAGGGTGAATCAGAAGAAGCAGAAGGAGAAGGAGAAGGTGAAGTCTGGAGGGTTAATCAGAAGAAGCAGAAGAAGGAGAAGGAGAAGGTGAAGACTGGAGGGTGTATCAGAAGAAGTAGAAGAAGGAGAAGGAGAAGGTGAAGTCTGGAGGGTGAATCAGAAGAAGTAGAAGAAGGAGAAGGAGAAGGCGAAGTCTGGAGGGTGTATCAGAAGAAGTAGAAGAAGGAGAAGGAGAAGGTGAAGTCAGGAGGGTGAAGCAGAAGAAGCAGAAGAAGTAGAAGGAGAAGGTGAAGTCTGGAGGGTGAAGCAGAAGAAGCAGAAGAAGGAGAAGGAGAAGGTGAAGTCTGGAGGGCGAAGCAGAAGAAGCAGAAGAAGGAGAAGGAGAAGGTGAAGTCTGGAGGGTGAAGCAGAAGAAGCAGTAGAAGGAGAAGGAGAAGGTGAAGTCTGGAGGGTGAATCAGAAGAAGTAGAAGAAGGAGAAGGAGAAGTTGAAGTCAGGAGGGTGAAGCAGAAGAAGCAGAAGAAGGAGCAGGAGAAGGTGACGTCTGGAGGGTGAAGCAGAAGAAGCAGGAGAAGGAGAAGGTGAAGTCTGGAGGGTGAAGCAGAAGAAACAGAAGAAGGAAAAGGAGAAGGTGAAGTCAGGAGGGTGAATCAGAAGAAGTAGAAGAAGGAGAAGGAGAAGGTGAAGTCTGGAGGGTGAATCAGAAGAAGTAGAAAAAGGAGAAGGAGAAGGTGTAGTCTGGAGGCTGAATCAGAAGAAGTAGACGAAGGAGAAGGAGAAGGTGAAGTCTGGAGTGTGAATCAGAAGAAGCAGAAGAAGGAGAAGGAGAAGGTGAAGTCTGGAGGGTGAATCAGAAGAAGTAGAAGAAGGAGAAGGAGAAGGTGAAGTCTGGAGGGTGAATCAGAAGAAGCAGAAGAAGGAGAAGGAGAAGGTGAAGTCTGGAGGGTGAATCAGAAGAAGCAGAAGAAGGAGAAGGAGAAGGTGAAGTCTGGAGGGTGAATCAGAAGAAGCAGAAGAAGGAGAAGGAGAAGGTGAAGTCTGGAGGGAGAATCAGAAGAAGCAGAAGAAGTAGAAGGAGAAGGTGAAGACTGGAGGGTGAATCAGAAGAAGAAGAAGAAGGAGAAGGAGAAGGTGAAGTCTGGAGGGTGAATCAGAAGAAGCAGAAGAAGGAGAAGGAGAAGGTGAAGTCTGGAGGGTGAATCAGAAGAAGCAGAAGAAGGAGAAGGAGAAGGTGAAGACTGGAGGGTGAATCAGAAGAAGTAGAAGAAGGAGAAGGAGAAGGTGAAGTCTGGAGGGTGAATCAGAAGAAGCAGAAGAAGGAGAAGGAGAAGGTGAAGTCTGGAGGGTGAATCAGAAGAAGTAGAAGAAGGAGAAGGAGAAGGTGAAATCTGGAGGGTGAATCAGAAGAAGCAGAAGAAGGAGAAGGAGAAGGTGAAGTCTGGAGGGTGAATCAGAAGAAGCAGAAGAAGGAGAAGGAGAAGGTGAAGTCTGGAGGGAGAATCAGAAGAAGCAGAAGAAGTAGGAGGAGAAGGTGAAGTCTGGAGGGTGAATCAGAAGAAGTAGGAGAAGGAGAAGGAGAAGGTGAAGTCTGGAGGGTGAATCAGAAGAAGCAGAAGAAGGAGAAGGAGAAGGTGAAGTCAGGAGGGTGAATCAGAAGAAGCAGAAGGAGAAGGAGAAGGTGAAGTCTGGAGGGTTGATCAGAAGAAGCAGAAGAAGGAGAAGGAGAAGGTGAAGACTGGAGGGTGAATCAGAAGAAGTAGAAGAAGGAGAAGGAGAAGGTGAAGTCTGGAGGGTGAATCAGAAGAAGTAGAAGAAGGAGAAGGAGAAGGCGAAGTGTGGAGGGTGAATCAGAAGAAGTAGAAGAAGGAGAAGGAGAAGGTGAAGTCAGGAGGGTGAAGCAGAAGAAGCAGAAGAAGTAGAAGGAGAAGGTGATGTCTGGAGGGTGAAGCAGAAGACGCAGAAGAAGGAGAAGTAGAAGGTGAAGTCTGGAGGGCGAAGCAGAAGAAGCAGAAGAAGGAGAAGGAGAAGGTGAAGTCTGGAGGGTGAAGCAGAAGAAGCAGTAGAAGGAGAAGGAGAAGGTGAAGTCTGGAGGGTGAATCAGAAGAAGTAGAAGAAGGAGAAGGAGAAGTTGAAGTCAGGAGGGTGAAGCAGAAGAAGCAGAAGAAGGAGAAGGAGAAGGTGACGTCTGGAGGGTGAAGCAGAAGAAGCAGGAGAAGGAGAAGGTGAAGTCTGGAGGGTGAAGCAGAAGAAACAGAAGAAGGAAAAGGAGAAGGTGAAGTCAGGAGGGTGAATCAAAAGAAGTAGAAGAAGGAGAAGGAGAAGGTGAAGTCTGGAGGGTGAATCAGAAGAAGTAGAAAAAGGAGAAGGAGAAGGTGTAGTCTGGAGGGTGAATCAGAAGAAGTAGACGAAGGAGAAGGAGAAGGTGAAGTCTGGAGTGTGAATCAGAAGAAGCAGAAGAAGGAGAAGGAGAAGGTGAAGTCTGGAGGGTGAATCAGAAGAAGTAGAAGAAGGAGAAGGAGAAGGTGAAGTCTGGAGGGCGAATCAGAAGAAGCAGAAGAAGGAGAAGGAGAAGGTGAAGTCTGGAGGGTGAATCAGAAGAAGCAGAAGAAGGAGAAGGTGAAGTCTGGAGGGTGAATCAGAAGAAGCAGAAGAAGGAGAAGGAGAAGGTGAAGTCTGGAGGGAGAATCAGAAGAAGCAGAAGAAGTAGAAGGAGAAGGTGAAGACTGGAGGGTGAATCAGAAGAAGTAGAAGAAGGAGAAGGAGAAGGTGAAGTCTGGAGGGTGAATCAGAAGAAGCAGAAGAAGGAGAAGGAGAAGGTGAAGTCTGGAGGGTGAATCAGAAGAAGAAGATGAAGGAGAAGGAGAAGGTGAAGTCTGGAGGGTGAATTAGAAGAAGTAGAAGAAGGAGAAGGAGAAGGTGAAGTCTGGAGGGTGAATCAGAAGAAGCAGAAGAAGGAGAAGGAGAAGGTGAAGTCTGGAGGGTGAATCAGAAGAAGCAGAAGAAGGAGAAGGAGAAGATGAAGTCTGGAGGGTGAATCAGAAGAAGCAGAAGAAGGAGAAGGAGAAGATGAAGTCTGGAGGGTGAATCAGAAGAAGTAGAAGAAGAAGGTGAGGTCTGGAGGGTGAAGCAGAAGAAGCAGAAGAAGGAGAAGGAGAAGGTGAAGACTGGAGGGTGAATCAGAAGAAGAAGAAGAAGGAGAAGGAGAAGGTGAAGTCTGGAGGGTGAATTAGAAGAAGTAGAAGAAGGAGAAGGAGAAGGTGAAGTCTGGAGGGTGAATCAGAAGAAGCAGAAGAAGGAGAAGGAGAAGGTGAAGTCTGGAGGGTGAATCAGAAGAAGCAGAAGAAGGAGAAGGAGAAGATGAAGTCTGGAGGGTGAATCAGAAGAAGTAGAAGAAGGAGAAGAAGAAGGTGAGGTCTGGAGGGTGAATCAGAAGAAGCAGAAGAAGGAGAAGTAGAAGGTGAAGTCTGGAGGGTGAATCAGAAGAAGCAGAAGAAGGAGAAGGAGAAGATGAAGTCTGGAGCTTGAATCAGAAGAAGCAGAAGAAGGAGAAGGAGAAGGTGATGTCAGGAGGGTGAATCGGAAGATGCAGAAGAAGGAGAAGGAGAAGGTGAAGTTAGGAGGGTGAATCAGAAGAAGCAGAAGAAGGAGAAGGAGAAGGTGAATTCAGGGGGATTAAGCAGAAGAAGTAGAAGAAGGAGAAGGAGAAGGTAAAGTCAGGAGGGTGAAGCAGAAGAAGCAGAAGAAGGAGAAGGAGAAGGTGACGTCAGGAGTGTGAATCAGAAGAAGCAGAAGAAGGAGAAGGAGAAGGTGAAGTTAGGAGGGTGAATCAGAAGAAGCAGAAGAAGGAGAAGGAGAAGGTGAAGTCAGGGGGGTGAAGCAGAAGAAGTAGAAGAAGGAGAAGGAGAAGGTGAAGTCTGGAGGGTGAATCAGAAGAAGCAGAAGTAGGAGAAGGAGAAGGTGAAGTCTGGAGGGTGTATCAGAAGAAGCAGAAGAAGGAGAAGGAGAAGGTGAAGTCAGGAGTGTGAATCAGAAGAAGCAGAAGAAGGAGAAGGAGAAGGTGAAGTTAGGAGGGTGAATCAGAAGAAGCAGAAGAAGGAGAAGGAGAAGGTGAAGTCAGGGGGTGAAGCAGAAGAAGTAGAAGAAGGAGAAGGAGAAGGTGAAGTCAGGGGGTGAAGCAGAAGAAGTAGAAGAAGGAGAAGGAGAAGGTGAAGTTAGGAGGGTGAATCAGAAGAAGCAGAAGAAGGAGAAGGAGAAGGTGAAGTCAGAGGGTGAAGCAGAAGAAGCAGAAGAAGGAGAAGGAGAAGGTGGAAGTGTGGAGGGTGAATCAGAAGAAGTAGAAGAAGGAGAAGGAGAAGGTGAAGTCAGGAGGGTAAAGCAGAAGAAGCAGAAGAAGTAGAAGAAGAAGGTGAAGTCTGGAGGGTGAAGCAGAAGAAGCAGAAGAAGGAGAAGGAGAAGGTGAAGTCTGGAGGGCGAAGCAGAAGAAGCAGAAGAAGGAGAAGGAGAAGGTGAAGTCTGGAGGGTGAAGCAGAAGAAGCAGTAGAAGGAGAAGGAGAAGGTGAAGTCTGGAGGGTGAATCAGAAGAAGTAGAAGAAGGAGAAGGAGAAGTTGAAGTCAGGAGGGTGAAGCAGAAGAAGCAGAAGAAGGAGAAGGAGAAGGTGACGTCTGGAGGGTGAAGCAGAAGAAGCAGGTGAAGGAGAAGGTGAAGTCTGGAGGGTGAAGCAGAAGAAACAGAAGAAGGAAAAGGAGAAGGTGAAGTCAGGAGGGTGAATCAGAAGAAGTAGAAGAAGGAGAAGGAGAAGGTGAAGTCTGGAGGGTGAATCAGAAGAAGTAGAAAAAGGAGAAGGAGAAGGTGTAGTCTGGAGGGTGAATCAGAAGAAGTAGACGAAGGAGAAGGAGAAGGTGAAGTCTGGAGTGTGAATCAGAAGAAGCAGAAGAAGGAGAAGGAGAAGGTGAAGTCTGGAGGGTGAATCAGAAGAATCAGAAGAAGGAGAAGGAGAAGGTGAAGTCTGGAGGGTGAATCAGAAGAAGCAGAAGAAAGAGAAGGAGAAGGTGAAGTCTGGAGGGTGAAGCAGAAGAAGCAGAAGAAGGAGAAGGAGAAGGTGAAGACTGGAGGGTGAATCAGAAGAAGAAGAAGAAGGAGAAGGAGAAGGTGAAGTCTGGAGGGTGAATTAGAAGAAGTAGAAGAAGGAGAAGGAGAAGGTGAAGTCTGGAGGGTGAATCAGAAGAAGCAGAAGAAGGAGAAGGAGAAGGTGAAGTCTGGAGGGTGAATCAGAAGAAGCAGAAGAAGGAGAAGGAGAAGATGAAGTCTGGAGGGTGAATCAGAAGAAGTAGAAGAAGGAGAAGAAGAAGGTGAGGTCTGGAGGGTGAATCAGAAGAAGCAGAAGAAGGAGAAGGAGAAGGTGAAGTCTGGAGGGTGAATCAGAAGAAGCAGAAGAAGGAGAAGGAGAAGATGAAGTCTGGAGCTTGAATCAGAAGAATCAGAAGAAGGAGAAGGAGAAGGTGAAGTCAGGAGGGTGAATCAGAAGATGCAGAAGAAGGAGAAGGAGAAGGTGAAGTTAGGAGGGTGAATCAGAAGAAGCAGAAGAAGGAGAAGGAGAAGGTGAATTCAGGGGGGTGAAGCAGAAGAAGTAGAAGAAGGAGAAGGAGAAGGTGAAGTCAGGAGGGTGAAGCAGAAGAAGCAGAAGAAGGAGAAGGAGAAGGTGAAGTCAGGAGTGTGAATCAGAAGAAGCAGAAGAAGGAGAAGGAGAAGGTGAAGTTTGGAGGGTGAATCAGAAGAAGCAGAAGAAGGAGAAGGAGAAGGTGAAGTCAGGGGGGTGAAGCAGAAGAAGTAGAAGAAGGAGAAGGAGAAGGTGAAGTCTGGAGGGTGAATCAGAAGAAGCAGAAGTAGGAGAAGGAGAAGGTGAAGTCTGGAGGGTGAATCAGAAGAAGCAGAAGAAGGAGAAGGAGAAGGTGAAGTCAGGAGTGTGAATCAGAAGAAGCAGAAGAAGGAGAAGGAGAAGGTGAAGTTAGGAGGGTGAATCAGAAGAAGCAGAAGAAGGAGAAGGAGAAGGTGAAGTCAGGGGGGTGAAGGTGAAGAAGTAGAAGAAGGAGAAGGATAAGGTGAAGTCAGGAGGCTGAAGCAGAAGAAGCAGAAGAAGGAGAAGGAGAAGGTGAAGTCTGGAGGGCGCAGCAGAAGAAGCAGAAGAAGGAGAAGGAGAAGGTGTAGTCTGCAGGGTGAAGCAGAAGAAGCAGAAGAAGGAGAAGGAGAAGGTGGAAGTGTGGAGGGTGAATCAGAAGAAGTAGAAGAAGGAGAAGGAGAAGGTGAAGTCAGGAGGGTAAAGCAGAAGAAGCAGAAGAAGTAGAAGGAGAAGGTGAAGTCTGGAGGGTGAAGCAGAAGAAGCAGAAGAAGGAGAAGGAGAAGGTGAAGTCTGGAGGGCGAAGCAGAAGAAGCAGAAGAAGGAGAAGGAGAAGGTGAAGTCTGGAGGGTGAAGCAGAAGAAGCAGTAGAAGGAGAAGGAGAAGGTGAAGTCTGGAGGGTGAATCAGAAGAAGTAGAAGAAGGAGAAGGAGAAGTTGAAGTCAGGAGGGTGAAGCAGAAGAAGCAGAAGAAGGAGAAGGAGAAGGTGACGTCTGGAGGGTGAAGCAGAAGAAGCAGGAGAAGGAGAAGGTGAAGTCTGGAGGGTGAAGCAGAAGAAACAGAAGAAGGAAAAGGAGAAGGTGAAGTCAGGAGGGTGAATCAGAAGAAGTAGGAGAAGGAGAAGGAGAAGGTGAAGTCTGGAGGGTGAATCAGAAGAAGTAGAAAAAGGAGAAGGAGAAGGTGTAGTCTGGAGGGTGAATCAGAAGAAGTAGACGAAGGAGAAGGAGAAGGTGAAGTCTGGAGTGTGAATCAGAAGAAGCAGAAGAAGGAGAAGGAGAAGGTGAAGTCTGGAGGGTGAATCAGAAGAAGTAGAAGAAGGAGAAGGAGAAGGTGAAGTCTGGAGGGTGAATCAGAAGAAGCAGAAGAAGGAGAAGGAGAAGGTGAAGTCTGGAGGGTGAATCAGAAGAAGCAGAAGAAGGAGAAGGAGAAGGTGAAGTCTGGAGGGTGAATCAGAAGAAGCAGAAGAAGGAGAAGGAGAAGGTGAAGTCTGGAGGGAGAATCAGAAGAAGCAGAAGAAGTCGAAGGAGAAGGTGAAGACTGGAGGGTGAATCATTAGAAGTAGAAGAAGGAGAAGGAGAAGTTGAAGTCTGGAGGGTGAATCAGAAGAAGCAGAAGAAGGAGAAGGAGAAGGTGAAGTCTGGAGGGTGAATCAGAAGAAGCAGAAGAAGGAGAAGGAGAAGGTGAAGACTGGAGGGTGAATCAGAAGAAGTAGAAGAAGGAGAAGGAGAAGGTGAAGTCAGGAGGGTGAATCAGAAGAAGTAGAAGAAGGAGAAGGAGAAGGTGAAGTCAGGAGGGTGAATCAGAAGAAGTAGAAGAAGGAGAAGGAGAAGGTGAGGTCTGGAGGGTGAATCAGAAGAAGCAGAAGAAGGAGAAGGAGAAGGAGAAGTCTGGAGGGTGAATCAGAAGAAGTAGAAGAAGGAGAAGGAGAAGGTGAAGTCTGGAGGGTGAAGCAGAAGAAGTAGAAGAAGGAGAAGGAGAAGGTGAAGTCAGGAGGGTGAATCAGAAGAAGTAGAAGAAGGAGAAGGAGAAGGTGAAGTCAGGAGGGTGAATCAGAAGAAGCAGAAGAAGGAGAAGGAGAAGGTGAAGTCTGGAGGGTGAATCAGAAGAAGCAGAAGAAAGAGAAGGAGAAGGTGAAGTCTGGAGGGTGAAGCAGAAGAAGCAGAAGAAGGAGAAGGAGAAGGTGAAGACTGGAGGGTGAATCAGAAGAAGAAGATGAAGGAGAAGGAGAAGGTGAAGTCTGGAGGATGAATTAGAAGAAGTAGAAGAAGGAGAAGGAGAAGGTGAAGTCTGGAGGGTGAATCAGAAGAAGCAGAAGAAGGAGAAGGAGAAGGTGAAGTCTGGAGGGTGAATCAGAAGAAGCAGAAGAAGGAGAAGGAGAAGATGAAGTCTGGAGGGTGAATCAGAAGAAGTAGAAGAAGGAGAAGGTGAGGTCTGGAGGGTGAATCAGAAGAAGCAGAAGAAGGAGAAGGAGAAGGTGAAGTCTGGAGGGTGAATCAGAAGAAGCAGAAGAAGGAGAACGAGAAGGTGAAGTCAGGAGGGTGAATCAGAAGAAGCAGAAGAAGGAGAAGGAGAACGTGAAGTTAGGAGGGTGAATCAGAAGAAGCAGAAGAAGGAGAAGGAGAAGATGATGTCAGGGGGGTGAAGCAGAAGAAGTAGAAGAAGGAGAAGGAGAAGGTGAAGTCAGGAGGGTGAAGCAGAAGAAGCAGAAGAAGGAGAAGGAGAAGGTGAAGTCTGGCGGGCGCAGCAGAAGAAGCAGAAGAAGGAGAAGGAGAAGGCGAAGTCTGGAGGGTGAAGCAGAAGAAGCAGAAGAAGGAAAAGGAGAAGGTGAAGTCTGGAGGGTGAATCAGAAGAAGTAGAAGAAGGAGAAGGAGAAGGTGAAGTCAGGAGGGTGAAGCAGAAGAAGCAGAAGAAGGAGAAGGAGAAGGTGAAGTCTGGAGGGTGAAGCAGAAGAAGCAGAAGAAGGAGAAGGAGAAGGTGAAGTCTGGAGGGCGAAGCAGAAGAAGCAGAAGAAGGAGAAGGAGAAGGTGAAGTCTGGAGGGTGAAGCAGAAGAAGCAGAAGAAGGAGAAGGAGAAGGTGAAGTCTGGAGGGTGAATCAGAAGAAGTAGAAGAAGGAGAAGGAGAAGGTAAAGTCAGGAGGGTGAAGCAGAAGAAGCAGAAGAAGGAGAAGGAGAAGGTGAAGTCAGGAGGGTGAATCAGAAGAAGTAGAAGAAGGAGAAGGAGAAGGAGAAGTCTGGAGGGTGAATCAGAAGAAGCAGAAGAAGGAGAAGGAGAAGGTGAAGTCTGGAGGGTGAATCAGAAGAAGTAGAAGAAGGAGAAGCAGAAGGTGTTGTCTGGAGGGTGAATCAGAAGAGGTAGACGAAGGAGAAGGAGAAGGTGAAGTCTGGAGTGTGAATCAGAAGAAGCAGAAGAAGGAGAAGGAGAAGATGAAGTCTGGAGGGTGAATCAGAAGAAGTAGAAGAAGGAGAAGGAGAAGGTGAGGTCTGGAGGGTGAATCAGAAGAAGCAGAAGAAGGAGAAGGAGAAGGTGAAGTCTGGAGGGTGAATCAGAAGAAGCAGAAGAAGGAGAACGAGAAGGTGAAGTCTGGAGGGTGAATCAGAAGAAGCAGAAGAAGGAGAAGGAGAAGGTGAAGTCAGGAGGGTGAATCAGAAGAAGCAGAAGAAGGAGAAGGAGAAGGTGAAATTAGGATGGTGATTCAGAAGAAGCAGAAGAAGGAGAAGGAGAAGATGAAGTCAGGGGGGTGAAGCAGAAGAAGTAGAAGAAGGAGAAGGAGAAGGTGAAGTCAGGAGGGTGAAGCAGAAGAAGCAGAAGAAGGAGAAGGAGAAGGTGAAGTCTGGCGGGCGCAGCAGAAGAAGCAGAAGAAGGAGAAGGAGAAGGTGAAGTCTGGAGGGTGAAGCAGAAGAAGCAGAAGAAGGAGATGGAGAAGGTGAAGTCTGGAGGGTGAATCAGAAGAAGTAGAAGAAGGAGAAGGAGAAGGTGAAGTCAGGAGGGTGAAGCAGAAGAAGCAGAAGAAGGAGAAGGAGAAGGTGAAGTCTGGAGGGTGAAGCAGAAGAAGCAGAAGAAGGAGAAGGAGAAGGTGAAATCTGGAGGGCGAATCAGAAGAAGCAGAATAAGGAGAAGGAGAAGGTGAAGTCTGGAGGGTGAAGCAGAAGAAGCAGAAGGAGAAGGTGAAGTCTGGAGGGTGAATCAGAAGAAGTAGAAGAAGGAGAAGGAGAAGGTGAAGTCAGGAGGGTGAAGCAGAAGGAGCAGAAGAAGGAGAAGGAGAAGGTGAAGTCTGGAGGGTGAAGCAGAAGAAGCAGAAGAAGGAGATGGAGAAGGTGAAGTCTGGAGGGTGAAGCAGAAGAAGCAGAAGAAGGAGAAGGAGAAGGTGAAGTCAGGAGGGTGAAACAGAAGAAGTAGAAGAAGGAGAAGGAGAAGGTGAAGTCTGGAGGGTGAATCAGAAGAAGTAGAAGAAGGAGAAAGAGATGGTGAAGTCTGGAGGGTGAATCAGTAGAAGTAGAAGAAGGAGAAGGAGAAGGTGAAGTCTGGAGGGTGAATCAGAAGAAGCAGAAGAAGGAGAAGGAGAAGGTGAAGTCTGGAGGGAGAAGCAGAAGCAGTAGAAGAAGGAGAAGGAGAAGGTGAAGTCTGGAGGGTGAATCAGAAGAAGTAGAAGAAGGAGAAGGAGAAGGTGAAGTCTGGAGGGTGAATCAGAAGAAGTAGAAGAAGGAGAAGGAGAAGGTGAAGTCTGGAGGGTGAATCAGAAGAAGCAGAAGAAGGAGAAGGAGAAGGTGAAGTCTGGAGGGTGAATCAGAAGAAGTAGAAGAAGGAGAAGCAGAAGGTGTTGTCTGGAGGGTGAATCAGAAGAGGTAGACGAAGGAGAAGGAGAAGGTGAAGTCTGGAGTGTGAATGAGAAGAAGCAGAAGAAGGAGAAGGAGAAGCTGAAGTCTGGAGGGTGAATCAGAAGAAGTAGAAGAAGGAGAAGGAGAAGGTGAAGTCTGGAGGTTGAATCAGAAGAAGCAGAAGAAGGAGAAGGAGAAGGTGAAGTCTGGAGGGTGAATCAGAAGAAGCAGAAGAAGGAGAAGGAGAAGGTGAAGTCTGGAGGGTGAATCAGAAGAAGCAGAAGAAGGAGAAGGAGAAGGTGAAGTCTGGAGGGTGAATCGGAAGAAGCAGAAGAAGTAGAAGGAGAAGGTGAAGTCTGGAGGGTGAATCAGAAGAAGTAGAAGAAGGAGAAGGAGAAGGTGAAGTCTGGAGGGTGAATCAGAAGAAGCAGAAGAAGGAGAAGGAGAAGGTGAAGTCAGGAGGGTGAATCAGAAGAAGGAGAAGAAGGAGAAGGAGAAGGTGAAGTCTGGAGGGTGAATCAGAAGAAGCAGAAGAAGGAGAAGGAGAAGGTGAAGACTGGAGGGTGAATCAGAATAAGTAGAAGAAGGAGAAGTAGAAGGTGAAGTCTGGAGGGTGAATCAGAAGAAGTAGAAGAAGGAGAAGGAGAAGGCGAAGTCTGGAGGGTGAATCTGAAGAAGCAGAAGAAGGAGAAGGAGAAGGTGAAGTCTGGAGGGTGAATCAGAAGAAGCAGAAGAAGGAGAAGGAGAAGATGAAGTCTGGAGGGTGAATCAGAAGACGTAGAAGAAGGAGAAGGAGAAGGTGAGGTCTGGAGGGTGAATCAGAAGAAGCAGAAGAAGGAGAAGGAGAAGGTGAAGTCTGAAGGGTGAAACAGGAGAAGCAGAAGAAGGAGAAGGAGAAGGTGAAGTCTGGAGGGTGATTCAGAAGAAGTAGAAGAAGGAGAAGGAGAAGGTGAAGTCTGGAGGGTGAATCAGAAGAAGCAGAAGAAGGAGAAGGAGAAGGTAAAGTCTGGAGGGTGAATCAGAAGAAGTAGAAGAATGAGAAGGAGAAGGTGAAGTCTGGAGGGTGAATCAGAAGAAGTAGAAGAAGGAGAAGGAGAAGGTGAGGTCTGGAGGGTGAATCAGAAGAAGCAGAAGAAGGAGAAGGAGAAGGTGAAGTCTGGAGGGTGAATCAGAAGAAGCAGAAAAGGAGAAGGAGAAGGTGAAGACTGGAGGGTGAATCAGAAGAAGTAGAAGAAGGAGAAGGAGAAGATGAAGTCTGGAGGGTGAATCAGAAGAAGCAGAAGAAGGAGAAGGAGAAGCTGAAGTCTGGAGGGTGAATCAGGAGAAGCAGAAGAAGGAGAAGGAGAAGGTGAAGACTGGAGGGTGAATCAGAAGAAGTAGAAGAAGAAGAAGGAGAAGGTGAAGTCTGGAGGGTGAATCAGAAGAAGTAGAAGAAGGAGAAGGAGAAGGTGAGGTCTGGAGGGTGAATCAGAAGAAGCAGAAGAAGGAGAAGGAGAAGGTGAAGTCTGGAGGGTGAATCAGAAGAAGCAGAAGAAGGAGAAGGAGAAGGAGAAGACTGGAGGGTGAATCAGAAGAAGTAGAAGAAGGAGAAGGAGAAGATGAAGTCTGGAGGGTGACTCAGAAGAAGTAGAAGAAGGTGAGGTTTGGAGGGTGAATCAGAAGAAGCAGAAGAAGGAGAAGGAGAAGGTGAAGTCTGGAGGGTGAATCAGAAGAAGCAGAAGAAGGAGAAGGAGAATGTGAAGTCTGGAGGGTGAATCAGAAGAAGCAGAAGAAGGAGAACGAGAAGGTGAAGTCAGGAGGGTGAATCAGAAGAAGCAGAAGAAGGAGAAGGAGAACGTGAAGTTAGGAGGGTGAATCAGAAGAAGCAGAAGAAGGAGAAGGAGAAGGTGAAGTCAGAGGGGTGAAGCAGAAGAAGTAGAAGAAGGAGAAGGAGAAGGTGAAGTCAGGAGGGTGAAGCAGAAGCAGCAGAAGAAGGAGGAGGAGAAGATGAAGTCTGGCGGGCGCAGCAGAAGAAGCAGAAGAAGGAGAAGGAGAAGGTGAAGTCTGGAGGGTGAAGCAGAAGAAGCAGAAGAAGGAAAAGGAGAACGTGAAGTTAGGAGGGTGAATCAGAAGAAGCAGAAGAAGGAGAAGGAGAAGGTGAAGTCAGGGGGGTGAAGCAGAAGAAGTAGAAGAAGGAGAAGGAGAAGGTGAAGTCAGGAGGGTGAAGCAGAAGAAGCAGAAGAAGGAGAAGGAGAAGGTGAAGTCTGGCGGGCGCAGCAGAAGAAGCAGAAGAAGGAGAAGGAGAAGGTGAAGTCTGGAGGGTGAAGCAGAAGAAGCAGAAGAAGGAAAAGGAGAAGGTGAAGTCTGGAGGGTGAATCAGAAGAAGTAGAAGAAGGAGAAGGAGAAGGTGAAGTCAGGAGGGTGAAGCAGAAGAAGCAGAAGAAGGAGAAGGAGAAGGTGAAGTCTGGAGGGTGAAGCAGAAGAAGCAGAAGAAGGAGAAGGAGAAGGTGAAGTCTGGAGGGCGAAGCAGAAGAAGCAGAAGAAGGAGAAGGAGAAGGTGAAGTCTGGAGGGTGAAGCAGAAGAAGCAGAAGAAGGAGAAGGAGAAGGTGAAGTCTGGAGGGTGAATCAGAAGAAGTAGAAGAAGGAGAAGGAGAAGGTAAAGTCAGGAGGGTGAAGCAGAAGAAGCAGAAGAAGGAGAAGGAGATGGTGAAGTCTGAAGGGTGAAGTAGAAGAAGCAGAAGAAGGAGAAGGAGGAGGTGAAGTCTGGAGGGTGAAGCAGAAGAAGCAGAAGAAGGAGAAGGAGAAGGTGAAGTCAGGAGGGTGAATCAGAAGAAGTAGAAGAAGGAGAAGGAGAAGGAGAAGTCTGGAGGGTGAATCAGAAGAAGTAGACGAAGGAGAAGGAGAAGGTGAAGTCTGGAGGGTGAATCAGAAGAAGTAGAAGAAGGAGAAGGAGAAGGTGAAGTCTGGAGGGTGAATCAGAAGAAGCAGAAGAAGGAGAAGGAGAAGGTGAAGTCTGGAGGGTGAATCAGAAGAAGTAGAAGAAGGAGAAGCAGAAGGTGTTGTCTGGAGGGTGAATCAGAAGAGGTAGACGAAGGAGAAGGAGAAGGTGAAGTCTGGAGTGTGAATCAGAAGAAGCAGAAGAAGGAGAAGGAGAAGATGAAGTCTGGAGGGTGAATCAGAAGAAGTAGAAGAAGGAGAAGGAGAAGGTGAGGTCTGGAGGGTGAATCAGAAGAAGCAGAAGAAGGAGAAGGAGAAGGTGAAGTCTGGAGGGTGAATCAGAAGAAGCAGAAGAAGGAGAACGAGAAGGTGAAGTCTGGAGGGTGAATCAGAAGAAGCAGAAGAAGGAGAAGGAGAAGGTGAAGTCAGGAGGGTGAATCAGAAGAAGCAGAAGAAGGAGAAGGAGAAGGTGAAATTAGGATGGTGATTCAGAAGAAGCAGAAGAAGGAGAAGGAGAAGATGAAGTCAGGGGGGTGAAGCAGAAGAAGTAGAAGAAGGAGAAGGAGAAGGTGAAGTCAGGAGGGTGAAGCAGAAGAAGCAGAAGAAGGAGAAGGAGAAGGTGAAGTCTGGCGGGCGCAGCAGAAGAAGCAGAAGAAGGAGAAGGAGAAGGTGAAGTCTGGAGGGTGAAGCAGAAGAAGCAGAAGAAGGAGATGGAGAAGGTGAAGTCTGGAGGGTGAATCAGAAGAAGTAGAAGAAGGAGAAGGAGAAGGTGAAGTCAGGAGGGTGAAGCAGAAGAAGCAGAAGAAGGAGAAGGAGAAGGTGAAGTCTGGAGGGTGAAGCAGAAGAAGCAGAAGAAGGAGAAGGAGAAGGTGAAATCTGGAGGGCGAATCAGAAGAAGCAGAATAAGGAGAAGGAGAAGGTGAAGTCTGGAGGGTGAAGCAGAAGAAGCAGAAGGAGAAGGTGAAGTCTGGAGGGTGAATCAGAAGAAGTAGAAGAAGGAGAAGGAGAAGGTGAAGTCAGGAGGGTGAAGCAGAAGGAGCAGAAGAAGGAGAAGGAGAAGGTGAAGTCTGGAGGGTGAAGCAGAAGAAGCAGAAGAAGGAGATGGAGAAGGTGAAGTCTGGAGGGTGAAGCAGAAGAAGCAGAAGAAGGAGAAGGAGAAGGTGAAGTCAGGAGGGTGAAACAGAAGAAGTAGAAGAAGGAGAAGGAGAAGGTGAAGTCTGGAGGGTGAATCAGAAGAAGTAGAAGAAGGAGAAAGAGATGGTGAAGTCTGGAGGGTGAATCAGTAGAAGTAGAAGAAGGAGAAGGAGAAGGTGAAGTCTGGAGGGTGAATCAGAAGAAGCAGAAGAAGGAGAAGGAGAAGGTGAAGTCTGGAGGGAGAAGCAGAAGCAGTAGAAGAAGGAGAAGGAGAAGGTGAAGTCTGGAGGGTGAATCAGAAGAAGTAGAAGAAGGAGAAGGAGAAGGTGAAGTCTGGAGGGTGAATCAGAAGAAGTAGAAGAAGGAGAAGGAGAAGGTGAAGTCTGGAGGGTGAATCAGAAGAAGCAGAAGAAGGAGAAGGAGAAGGTGAAGTCTGGAGGGTGAATCAGAAGAAGTAGAAGAAGGAGAAGCAGAAGGTGTTGTCTGGAGGGTGAATCAGAAGAGGTAGACGAAGGAGAAGGAGAAGGTGAAGTCTGGAGTGTGAATGAGAAGAAGAAGAAGAAGGAGAAGGAGAAGCTGAAGTCTGGAGGGTGAATCAGAAGAAGTAGAAGAAGGAGAAGGAGAAGGTGAAGTCTGGAGGTTGAATCAGAAGAAGCAGAAGAAGGAGAAGGAGAAGGTGAAGTCTGGAGGGTGAATCAGAAGAAGCAGAAGAAGGAGAAGGAGAAGGTGAAGTCTGGAGGGTGAATCAGAAGAAGCAGAAGAAGGAGAAGGAGAAGGTGAAGTCTGGAGGGTGAATCGGAAGAAGCAGAAGAAGTAGAAGGAGAAGGTGAAGTCTGGAGGGTGAATCAGAAGAAGTAGAAGAAGGAGAAGGAGAAGGTGAAGTCTGGAGGGTGAATCAGAAGAAGCAGAAGAAGGAGAAGGAGAAGGTGAAGTCAGGAGGGTGAATCAGAAGAAGGAGAAGAAGGAGAAGGAGAAGGTGAAGTCTGGAGGGTGAATCAGAAGAAGCAGAAGAAGGAGAAGGAGAAGGTGAAGACTGGAGGGTGAATCAGAATAAGTAGAAGAAGGAGAAGTAGAAGGTGAAGTCTGGAGGGTGAATCAGAAGAAGTAGAAGAAGGAGAAGGAGAAGGCGAAGTCTGGAGGGTGAATCTGAAGAAGCAGAAGAAGGAGAAGGAGAAGGTGAAGTCTGGAGGGTGAATCAGAAGAAGCAGAAGAAGGAGAAGGAGAAGATGAAGTCTGGAGGGTGAATCAGAAGACGTAGAAGAAGGAGAAGGAGAAGGTGAGGTCTGGAGGGTGAATCAGAAGAAGCAGAAGAAGGAGAAGGAGAAGGTGAAGTCTGAAGGGTGAAACAGGAGAAGCAGAAGAAGGAGAAGGAGAAGGTGAAGTCTGGAGGGTGATTCAGAAGAAGTAGAAGAAGGAGAAGGAGAAGGTGAAGTCTGGAGGGTGAATCAGAAGAAGCAGAAGAAGGAGAAGGAGAAGGTAAAGTCTGGAGGGTGAATCAGAAGAAGTAGAAGAATGAGAAGGAGAAGGTGAAGTCTGGAGGGTGAATCAGAAGAAGTAGAAGAAGGAGAAGGAGAAGGTGAGGTCTGGAGGGTGAATCAGAAGAAGCAGAAGAAGGAGAAGGAGAAGGTGAAGTCTGGAGGGTGAATCAGAAGAAGCAGAAAAGGAGAAGGAGAAGGTGAAGACTGGAGGGTGAATCAGAAGAAGTAGAAGAAGGAGAAGGAGAAGATGAAGTCTGGAGGGTGAATCAGAAGAAGCAGAAGAAGGAGAAGGAGAAGCTGAAGTCTGGAGGGTGAATCAGGAGAAGCAGAAGAAGGAGAAGGAGAAGGTGAAGACTGGAGGGTGAATCAGAAGAAGTAGAAGAAGCAGAAGGAGAAGGTGAAGTCTGGAGGGTGAATCAGAAGAAGTAGAAGAAGGAGAAGGAGAAGGTGAGGTCTGGAGGGTGAATCAGAAGAAGCAGAAGAAGGAGAAGGAGAAGGTGAAGTCTGGAGGGTGAATCAGAAGAAGCAGAAGAAGGAGAAGGAGAAGGAGAAGACTGGAGGGTGAATCAGAAGAAGTAGAAGAAGGAGAAGGAGAAGATGAAGTCTGGAGGGTGACTCAGAAGAAGTAGAAGAAGGTGAGGTTTGGAGGGTGAATCAGAAGAAGCAGAAGAAGGAGAAGGAGAAGGTGAAGTCTGGAGGGTGAATCAGAAGAAGCAGAAGAAGGAGAAGGAGAATGTGAAGTCTGGAGGGTGAATCAGAAGAAGCAGAAGAAGGAGAACGAGAAGGTGAAGTCAGGAGGGTGAATCAGAAGAAGCAGAAGAAGGAGAAGGAGAACGTGAAGTTAGAAGGGTGAATCAGAAGAAGCAGAAGAAGGAGAAGGAGAAGGTGAAGTCAGAGGGGTGAAGCAGAAGAAGTAGAAGAAGGAGAAGGAGAAGGTGAAGTCAGGAGGGTGAAGCAGAAGCAGCAGAAGAAGGAGAAGGAGAAGATGAAGTCTGGCGGGCGCAGCAGAAGAAGCAGAAGAAGGAGAAGGAGAAGGTGAAGTCTGGAGGGTGAAGCAGAAGAAGCAGAAGAAGGAAAAGGAGAACGTGAAGTTAGGAGGGTGAATCAGAAGAAGCAGAAGAAGGAGAAGGAGAAGGTGAAGTCAGGGGGGTGAAGCAGAAGAAGTAGAAGAAGGAGAAGGAGAAGGTGAAGTCAGGAGGGTGAAGCAGAAGAAGCAGAAGAAGGAGAAGGAGAAGGTGAAGTCTGGCGGGCGCAGCAGAAGAAGCAGAAGAAGGAGAAGGAGAAGGTGAAGTCTGGAGGGTGAAGCAGAAGAAGCAGAAGAAGGAAAAGGAGAAGGTGAAGTCTGGAGGGTGAATCAGAAGAAGTAGAAGAAGGAGAAGGAGAAGGTGAAGTCAGGAGGGTGAAGCAGAAGAAGCAGAAGAAGGAGAAGGAGAAGGTGAAGTCTGGAGGGTGAAGCAGAAGAAGCAGAAGAAGGAGAAGGAGAAGGTGAAGTCTGGAGGGCGAAGCAGAAGAAGCAGAAGAAGGAGAAGGAGAAGGTGAAGTCTGGAGGGTGAAGCAGAAGAAGCAGAAGAAGGAGAAGGAGAAGGTGAAGTCTGGAGGGTGAATCAGAAGAAGTAGAAGAAGGAGAAGGAGAAGGTAAAGTCAGGAGGGTGAAGCAGAAGAAGCAGAAGAAGGAGAAGGAGATGGTGAAGTCTGAAGGGTGAAGTAGAAGAAGCAGAAGAAGGAGAAGGAGGAGGTGAAGTCTGGAGGGTGAAGCAGAAGAAGCAGAAGAAGGAGAAGGAGAAGGTGAAGTCAGGAGGGTGAATCAGAAGAAGTAGAAGAAGGAGAAGGAGAAGGAGAAGTCTGGAGGGTGAATCAGAAGAAGTAGACGAAGGAGAAGGAGAAGGTGAAGACTGGAGGGTGAATCAGAAGAAGTAGAAGAAGCAGAAGGAGAAGGTGAAGTCTGGAGGGTGAATCAGAAGAAGCAGAAGAAGGAGAAGGAGAAGGTGAAGACTGGAGGGTGAATCAGAAGAAGTAGAAGAAGGAGAAGGAGAAGGTGAAGTCTGGGGGGTGAATCAGAAGAAGCAGAAGAAGGAGAAAGAGAAGGTGAAGTCTGGAGCGTGAATCAGAAGAAGCAGAAGAAGGAGAAGGAGAAGGTGAAGTCTGGAGGGTGAATCAGAAGAAGCAGAAGAAGGAGAAGGAGAAGGTGAAGTCTGGAGGGTGAATCAGAAGAAGCAGAAGAAGGAGAAGGAGAAGGTGAAGACTGGAGGGTGAATCAGAAGAAGTAGAAGAAGCAGAAGGAGAAGGTGAAGTCTGGAGGGTGAATCAGAAGAAGCAGAAGAAGGAGAAGGAGAAGGTGAAGACTGGAGGGTGAATCAGAAGAAGTAGAAGAAGCAGAAGGAGAAGGTGAAGTCTGGAGGGTGAATCAGAAGAAGCAGAAGAAGGAGAAGGAGAAGGTGATGTCTGGAGGGTGAATCAGAAGAAGCAGAAGAAGGAGAAGGAGAAGGTGAAGACTGGAGGGTGAATCAGAAGAAGTAGAAGAAGGAGAAGGAGAAGATGAAGTCTGGAGGGTGAATCAGAAGAAGTAGAAGAAGGAGAAGGAGAAGGTGAGGTCTGGAGGGTGAATCAGAAGAAGCAGAAGAAGGAGAAGGAGAAGGTGAAGTCTGGAGGGTGAATCAGAAGAAGCAGAAGAAGGAGAACGAGAAGGTGAAGTCTGGAGGGTGAATCAGAAGAAGCAGAAGAAGGAGAAGGAGAAGGTGAAGTCAGGAGGGTGAATCAGAAGAAGCAGAAGAAGGAGAAGGAGAAGTTGAAGTCAGGAGGATGAATCAGAAGAAGCAGAAGGAGGAGAAGGAGAAGATGAAGTCTGGAGGGTGAATCAGAAGAAGTAGAAGAAGGAGAAGGAGAAGGTGAAGTCTGGAGGGTGAAACAGAAGAAGTAGAAGAAGGAGAAGGAGAAGATGAAGTCTGGAGGGTGAATCAGAAGAAGCAGAAGAAGGAGAAGGAGAAGGTGAAGTCTGAAGGGTGAATCAGAAGAAGTAGAAGAATGAGAAGGAGAAGGTGAAGTCTGGAGGGTGAATCAGAAGAAGTAGAAGAAGGAGAAGGAGAAGGTGAGGTCTGGAGGGTGAATCAGAAGAAGCAGAAGAAGGAGAAGGAGAAGGTGAAGTCTGGAGGGTGAATCAGAAGAAGCAGAAGAAGGAGAAGGAGAAGGTGAAGACTGGAGGGTGAATCAGAAGAAGTAGAAGAAGGAGAAGGAGAAGATGAAGTCTGGAGGGTGAATCAGAAGAAGCAGAAGAAGGAGAAGGAGAAGGTGAAGTCTGGAGGGTGAATCAGGAGAAGCAGAAGAAGGAGAAGGAGAAGGTGAAGACTGGAGGGTGAATCAGAAGAAGTAGAAGAAGCAGAAGGAGAAGGTGAAGTCTGGAGGGTGAATCAGAAGAAGTAGAAGAAGGAGAAGGAGAAGGTGAGGTCTGGAGGGTGAATCAGAAGAAGCAGAAGAAGGAGAAGGAGAAGGTGAAGTCTGGAGGGTGAATCAGAAGAAGCAGAAGAAGGAGAAGGAGAAGGTGAAGACTGGAGGGTGAATCAGAAGAAGTAGAAGAAGGAGAAGGAGAAGATGAAGTCTGGAGGGTGAATCAGAAGAAGTAGAAGAAGGTGAGGTCTGGAGGGTGAATCAGAAGAAGCAGAAGAAGGAGAAGGAGAAGGTGAAGTCTGGAGGGTGAATCAGAAGAAGCAGAAGAAGGAGAAGGAGAATGTGAAGTCTGGAGGGTGAATCAGAAGAAGCAGAAGAAGGAGAACGAGAAGGTGAAGTCAGGAGGGTGAATCAGAAGAAGCAGAAGAAGGAGAAGGAGAACGTGAAGTTAGGAGGGTGAATCAGAAGAAGCAGAAGAAGGAGAAGGAGAAGGTGAAGTCAGGGGGGTGAAGCAGAAGAAGTAGAAGAAGGAGAAGGAGAAGGTGAAGTCAGGAGGGTGAAGCAGAAGCAGCAGAAGAAGGAGAAGGAGAAGGTGAAGTCTGGCGGGCGCAGCAGAAGAAGCAGAAGAAGGAGAAGGAGAAGGTGAAGTCTGGAGGGTGAAGCAGAAGAAGCAGAAGAAGGAAAAGGAGAACGTGAAGTTAGGAGGGTGAATCAGAAGAAGCAGAAGAAGGAGAAGGAGAAGGTGAAGTCAGGGGGGTGAAGCAGAAGAAGTAGAAGAAGGAGAAGGAGAAGGTGAAGTCAGGAGGGTGAAGCAGCAGAAGCAGAAGAAGGAGAAGGAGAAGGTGAAGTCTGGCGGGCGCAGCAGAAGAAGCAGAAGAAGGAGAAGGAGAAGGTGAAGTCTGGAGGGTGAAGCAGAAGAAGAAGAAGAAGGAAAAGGAGAAGGTGAAGTCTGGAGGGTGAATCAGAAGAAGTAGAAGAAGGAGAAGGAGAAGGTGAAGTCAGGAGGGTGAAGCAGAAGAAGCAGAAGAAGGAGAAGGAGAAGGTGAAGTCTGGAGGGTGAAGCAGAAGAACCAGAAGAAGGAGAAGGAGAAGGTGAAGTCTGGAGGGCGAAGCAGAAGAAGCAGAAGAAGGAGAAGGAGAAGGTGAAGTCTGGAGGGTGAAGCAGAAGAAGCAGAAGAAGGAGAAGGAGAAGGTGAAGTCTGGAGGGTGAATCAGAAGAAGTAGAAGAAGGAGAAGGAGAAGGTAAAGTCAGGAGGGTGAAGCAGAAGAAGCAGAAGAAGGAGAAGGAGATGGTGAAGTCTGAAGGGTGAAGTAGAAGAAGCAGAAGAAGGAGAAGGAGGAGGTGAAGTCTGGAGGGTGAAGCAGAAGAAGCAGAAGAAGGAGAAGGAGAAGGTGAAGTCAGGAGGGTGAATCAGAAGAAGTAGAAGAAGGAGAAGGAGAAGGAGAAGTCTGGAGGGTGAATCAGAAGAAGTAGAAGAAGGAGAAAGAGAAGGTGAAGTCTGGACGGTGAATCAGTAGAAGTAGAAGAAGGAGAAGGAGAAGGTGAAGTCTGGAGGGTGAATCAGAAGAAGTAGAAGAAGGAGAAGGAGAAGGTGAAGTCTGGAGGGTGAATCAGAAGAAGCAGAAAAAGGAGAAGGAGAAGGTGAAGTCTGGAGGGTGAATCAGAAGAAGTAGACGAAGGAGAAGGAGAAGGTGAAGTCTGGAGGGTGAATCTGAAGAAGCAGAAGAAGGAGAAGGAGAAGGTGAAGTCTGGAGGGGGAATCAGAAGAAGTAGAAGAAGGAGAAGGAGAAGGTGAAGTCTGGGGGGTGAATCAGAAGAAGCAGAAGAAGGAGAAGGAGAAGGTGAAGTCTGGAGGGTGAATCAGAAGAAGCAGAAGAAGGAGAAGGAGAAGGTGAAGTCTGGAGGGTGAATCAGAAGAAGCAGAAGAAGGAGAAGGAGAAGGTGAAGTCTGGAGGGTGAATCAGAAGAAGCAGAAGACGGAGAAGGTGAAGACTGGAGGGTGAATCAGAAGAAGTAGAAGAAGCAGAAGGAGAAGGTGAAGTCTGGAGGGTGAATCAGAAGAAGTAGAAGAAGGAGAAGGAGAAGGTGAGGTCTGGAGGGTGAATCAGAAGAAGCAGAAGATGGAGAAGGAGAAGGTGAAGTCTGGAGGGTGAATCAGAAGAAGCAGAAGAAGGAGAAGGAGAAGGTGAAGACTGGAGGGTGAATCAGAAGAAGTAGAAGAAGGAGAAGGAGAAGATGAAGTCTGGAGGGTGAATCAGAAGAAGTAGAAGAAGGAGAAGGAGAAGGTGAGGTCTGGCGGGTGAATCAGAAGAAGCAGAAGAAGGAGAAGGAGAAGGTGAAGTCTGGAGGGTGAATCAGAAGAAGCAGAAGAAGGAGAACGAGAAGGTGAAGTCTGGAGGGTGATTCAGAAGAAGCAGAAGAAGGAGAAGGAGAAGGTGAAGTCAGGAGGGTGAATCAGAAGAAGCAGAAGAAGGAGAAGGAGAAGGTGAAATTAGGATGGTGAATCAGAAGAAGCAGAAGAAGGAGAAGGAGAAGGTGAAGTCAGGGGGGTGAAGCAGAAGAAGTAGAAGAAGGAGAAGGAGAAGGTGAAGTCAGGAGGGTGAAGCAGAAGAAGCAGAAGAAGGAGAAGGAGAAGGTGAAGTCTGGCGGGCGCAGCAGAAGAAGCAGAAGAAGGAGAAGGAGAAGGTGAAGTCTGGAGGGTGAAGCAGAAGAAGCAGAAGAAGGAGAAGGAGAAGGTGAAGTCTGGAGGGTGAATCAGAAGAAGTAGAAGAAGGAGAAGGAGAAGGTGAAGTCAGGAGGGTGAAGCAGAAGAAGGAGAAGGAGAAGGTGAAGTCTGGAGGGTGAAGCAGAAGAAGCAGAAGAAGGAGAAGGAGAAGGTGAAATCTGGAGGGCGAAGCAGAAGAAGCAGAATAAGGAGAAGGAGAAGGTGAAGTCTGGAGGGTGAAGCAGAAGAAGCAGAAGAAGGAGAAGGAGAAGGTGAAGTCTGGAGGGTGAATCAGAAGAAGTAGAAGAAGGAGAAGGAGAAGGTGAAGTCAGGAGGGTGAAGCAGAAGGAGCAGAAGAAGGAGAAGGAGAAGGTGAAGTCTGGAGGGTGAAGCAGAAGAAGCAGAAGAAGGAGATGGAGAAGGTGAAGTCTGGAGGGTGAAGCAGAAGAAGCAGAAGAAGGAGAAGGAGAAGGTGAAGTCAGGAGGGTGAATCAGAAGAAGCAGAAGAAGGAGAAGGAGAAGGTGAAATTAGGATGGTGAATCAGAAGAAGCAGAAGAAGGAGAAGGAGAAGGTGAAGTCAGGGGGGTGAAGCAGAAGAAGTAGAAGAAGGAGAAGGAGAAGGTGAAGTCAGGAGGGTGAAGCAGAAGAAGCAGAAGAAGGAGAAGGAGAAGGTGAAGTCTGGCGGGCGCAGCAGAAGAAGCAGAAGAAGGAGAAGGAGAAGGTGAAGTCTGGAGGGTGAAGCAGAAGAAGCAGAAGAAGGAGAAGGAGAAGGTGAAGTCTGGAGGGTGAATCAGAAGAAGTAGAAGAAGGAGAAGGAGAAGGTGAAGTCAGGAGGGTGAAGCAGAAGAAGGAGAAGGAGAAGGTGAAGTCTGGAGGGTGAAGCAGAAGAAGCAGAAGAAGGAGAAGGAGAAGGTGAAATCTGGAGGGCGAAGCAGAAGAAGCAGAATAAGGAGAAGGAGAAGGTGAAGTCTGGAGGGTGAAGCAGAAGAAGCAGAAGAAGGAGAAGGAGAAGGTGAAGTCTGGAGGGTGAATCAGAAGAAGTAGAAGAAGGAGAAGGAGAAGGTGAAGTCAGGAGGGTGAAGCAGAAGGAGCAGAAGAAGGAGAAGGAGAAGGTGAAGTCTGGAGGGTGAAGCAGAAGAAGCAGAAGAAGGAGATGGAGAAGGTGAAGTCTGGAGGGTGAAGCAGAAGAAGCAGAAGAAGGAGAAGGAGAAGGTGAAGTCAGGAGGGTGAATCAGAAGAAGTAGAAGAAGGAGAAGGAGAAGGTGAAGTCTGGAGGGTGAATCAGAAGAAGTAGAAGAAGGAGAAAGAGAAGGTGAAGTCTGGAGGGTGAATCAGTAGAAGTAGAAGAAGGAGAAGGAGAAGGTGAAGTCTGGAGGGTGAATCAGAAGAAGCAGAAGAAGGAGAAGGAGAAGGTGAAGTCTGGAGGGAGAAGCAGAAGCAGTAGAAGAAGGAGAAGGAGAAGGTGAAGTCTGGAGGGTGAATCAGAAGAAGCAGAAGAAGGAGAAGGAGAAGGTGAAATCTGGAGGGTGAATCGGAAGAAGCAGAAGAAGTAGAAGGAGAAGGTGAAGTCTGGAGGGTGAATCAGAAGAAGTAGAAGAAGGAGAAGGAGAAGGTGAAGTCTGGAGGGTGAATCTGAAGAAGCAGAAGAAGGAGAAGGAGAAGGTGAAGTCTGGAGGGTGAATCAGAAGAAGCAGAAGAAGGAGAAGGAGAAGATGAAGTCTGGAGGGTGAATCAGAAGAAGTAGAAGAAGGAGAAGGAGAAGGTGAAGTCTGGAGGGTGAATCAGAAGAAGCAGAAGAAGGAGAAGGAGAAGGTGAAGTCTGGAGGGTGAATCAGAAGAAGTAGAAGAATGAGAAGGAGAAGGTGAAGTCTGGAGGGTGAATCAGAAGAAGTAGAAGAAGGAGAAGGAGAAGGTGAAGTCTGGAGGGTGAATCTGAAGAAGCAGAAGAAGGAGAAGGAGAAGGTGAAGTCTGGAAGGTGAATCAGAAGAAGCAGAAGAAGGAGAAGGAGAAGATGAAGTCTGGAGGGTGAATCAGAAGAAGTAGAAGAAGGAGAAGGAGAAGGTGAAGTCTGGAGGGTGAATCAGAAGAAGCAGAAGAAGGAGAAGGAGAAGGTGAAGTCTGAAGGGTGAATCAGAAGAAGCAGAAAAGGAGAAGGAGAAGGTGAAGTCTGGAGGGTGAATCAGAAGAAGCAGAATAAGGAGAAGGAGAAGGTGAAGTCTGGAGGGTGAATCAGAAGAAGCAGAAGAAGGAGAAGGAGAAGGTGAAGTCTGGAGGGTGAATCAGAAGAAGTAGAAGAAGGAGAAGGAGAAGGTGAAGTCTGGAGGGTGAAGCAGAAGAAGTAGAAGAAGGAGAAGGAGAAGGTAAAGTCAGGAGGGTGAATCAGAAGAAGTAGAAGAAGGAGAAGGAGAAGGTGAAGTCTGGAGGGTGAATCAGAAGAAGCAGAAGAAGGAGAAGGAGAAGGTGAAGTCTGGAGGGTGAATCAGAAGAAGCAAAAGAATGAGAAGGAGAAGATGAAGTCTGGAGGGTGAATCAGAAGAAGTAGAAGAAGGAGAAGGAGAAGGTGAGGTCTGGAGGGTGAATCAGAAGAAGCAGAAGAAGGAGAAGGAGAAGGTGAAGTCTGGAGGGTGAATCAGAAGAAGCAGAAGAAGGAGAAGGAGAAGGTGAAGTTAGGAGGGTGAATCAGAAGAAGCAGAAGAAGGAGAAGGAGAAGTTGAAGTCAGGGGGGTGAAGCAGAAGAAGTAGAAGAAGGAGAAGCAGAAGGTGAAGTCAGGAGGGTGAAGCAGAAGAAGCAGAAGAAGGAGAAGGAGAAGGTGAAGTCTGGAGGGCGCAGCAGAAGAAGCAGAAGAAGGAGAAGGAGAAGGTGAAGTCTGGAGGGTGAAGCAGAAGAAGCAGAAGAAGGAGAAGGAGAAGGTGAAGTCTGGAGGGTGAATCAGAAGAAGTAGAAGAAGGAGAAGGAGATGGTGAAGTCAGGAGGGTGAAGCAGAAGAAGCAGAAGAAGGAGAAGGGGAAGGTGAAGTCTGGAGGGTGAATCAGAAGAAGCAGAAGAAGGAGAAGGAGAAGGAGAAGTCTGGAGGGCGAAGCAGAAGAAGCAGAAGAAGGAGAAGGTGAAGTTGAAGTCTGGAGGGTGATGCAGAAGAAGCAGAAGAAGGAGAAGGAGAAGGTGAAGTCTGGAGGGTGAAGCAGAAGAAGCAGAAGAAGGAGAAGGAGAAGGTGATGTCTGGAGGGTGAAGCAGAAGAAGCAGAAGAAGGAGAAGGAGAAGGTGAAGTCAGGAGGGTGAATCAGAAGAAGTAGAAGGAGGAGAAGGAAAAGGTGAAGTCTGGAGGGTGAATCAGAAGAAGTAGAAGAAGGAGAAGGAGAAGGTGAAGTCTGGAGGGTGAATCAGAAGAAGTAGAAGAAGGAGAATGAGAAGGTGAAGTTTGGAGGGTGAATCAGAAGAAGTAGAAGAAGGAGAAGGAGAAGGTGAAGTCTGGAGGGAGAAGCAGAAGAAGTAGAAGAAGGAGAAGGAGTAGGTGAAGTCTGGAGGGTGAATCAGAAGAAGTAGAAGAAGGAGAAGGAGAAGGTGAAGTCTGGAGGGTGAATCAGAAGAAGTAGAAGAAGGAGAAGGAGAAGGTGAAGTCTGGAGGGTGAATCAGAAGAAGCAGAAGAAGGAGAAGGAGAAGGTGAAGTCTGGAGGGTGAATCAGAAGAAGTAGAAGAAGGAGAAGGAGAAGGGGTAGTCTGGAGGGGGAATCAGAAGAAGTTGACGAAGGAGAAGGAGAAGGTGAAGTCTGGAGTGTGAATCAGAAGAAGCAGAAGAAGGAGAAGGAGAAGATGAAGTCTGGAGGGTGAATCAGAAGAAGTAGAAGAAGGAGAAGGAGAAGGTGAAGTCTGGAGGGTGAATCAGAAGAAGCAGAAGAAGTAGAAGGAGAAGGTGAAGTCTGGAGGGTGAATCAGAAGAAGCAGAAGAAGGAGAAGGAGAAGGTGAAGTCTGGAGGGTGAATCAGAAGAAGCAGAAGAAGGAGAAGGAGAAGGTGAAGTCTGGAGGGTGAATCAGAAGAAGCAGAAGAAGTAGAAGGAGCAGGTGAAGTCTGGAGGGTGAATCAGAAGAAGTAGAAGAAGGAGAAGGAGAAGGTGAAGTCTGGAGGGTGAATCAGAAGAAGCAGAAGAAGGAGAAGGAGAAGGTGAAGTCAGGAGGGTGAATCAGAAGAAGCAGAAGAAGGAGAAGGAGAAGGTGAAGTCTGGAGGGTGAATGAGAAGAAGCAGAAGAAGGAGAAGGAGAAGGTGAAGACTGGAGGGTGAATCAGAATAAGTGGAAGAAGGAGAAGGAGAAGGTGAAGTCAGGAGGGTGAATCAGAAGAAGTAGAAGAAGGAGAAGGAGAAGGCGAAGTCTGGAGGGTGAATCAGAAGAAGCAGAAGAAGGAGAAGGAGAAGGTGAAGTCTGGAGGGTGAATCAGAAGAAGCAGAAGAAGGAGAAGGAGAAGATGAAGTCTGGAGGGTGAATCAGAAGAAGTAGAAGAAGGAGAAGGAGAAGGTGAGGTCTGGAGGGTGAATCAGAAGAAGCAGAAAAAGGAGAAGGAGAAGGTGAAGTCTGAAGGGTGAATCAGGAGAAGCAGAAGAAGGAGAAGGAGAAGGTGAAGTCTGGAGGTTGAATCAGAAGAAGTAGAAGAAGGAGAAGGAGAAGGTGAAGTCTGGAGGGTGAATCAGAAGAAGCAGAATAAGGAGAAGGAGAAGGTGAAGTCTGGAGGGTGAATCAGAAGAAGTAGAAGAATGAGAAGGAGAAGGTGAAGTCTGGAGGGTGAATCAGAAGAAGTAGAAGAAGGAGAAGGAGAAGGTGAAGTCTGGAGGGTGAATCCGAAGAAGCAGAAGGAGGAGAAGGAGAAGGTGAAGTCTGGAGGGTGAATCAGAAGAAGCAGAAGAAGGACAAGGAGAAGATGAAGTCTGGAGGGTGAATCAGAAGAAGTAGAAGAAGGAGAAGGAGAAGGTGAAGTCTGGAGGGTGAATCAGAAGAAGCAGAAGAAGGAGGAGAAGGTGAAATCTGGAGGGTGAATCAGAAGAAGCAGAAGAAGGAGAAGGAGAAGGTGAAGTCTGGAGGGTGAATCAGAAGAAGCAGAATAAGGAGAAGGAGAAGGTGAAGTCTGGAGGGTGAATCAGAAGAAGCAGAAGAAGGAGAAGGAGAAGGTAAAGTCTGGAGGGTGAATCAGAAGAAGTAGAAGAAGGAGAAGGAGAAGGTGAAGTCTGGAGGGTGAAGCAGAAGAAGTAGAAGAAAGAGAAGGAGAAGGTGAAGTCAGGAGGGTGAATCAGAAGAAGTAGAAGAAGGAGAAGGAGAAGGTGAAGTCTGGAGGGTGAATCAGAAGAAGCAGAAGAAGGAGAAGGAGAAGGTGAAGTCTGGAGGGTGAATCAGAAGAAGCAAAAGAATGAGAAGGAGAAAATGAAGTCTGGAGGGTGAATCAGAAGAAGTAGAAGGAGGAGAAGGAGAAGGTGAGGTCTGGAGGGTGAATCAGAAGAAGCAGAAGAAGGAGAAGGAGAAGGTGAAGTCTGGAGGGTGAATCAGAAGAAGCAGAAGAAGGAGAAGGAGAAGGTGAAGTCTGGAGGGTGAATCAGAAGAAGCAGAAGAAGGAGAAGGAGAAGGTGAAGTCAGGAGGGTGAATCAGAAGAAGCAGAAGAAGGAGAAGGAGAAGGTGAAGTTAGGAGGGTGGATCAGAAGAAGCAGAAGAAGGAGAAGGAGAAGTTGAAGTCAGGGGGGTGAAGCAGAAGAAGTAGAAGAAGGAGAAGGAGAAGGTGAAGTCAGGAGGGTGAAGCAGAAGAAGCAGAAGAAGGAGAAGGAGAAGGTGAAGTCTGGAGGGCGCAGCAGAAGAAGCAGAAGAAGGAGAAGGAGAAGGTGAAGTCTGGAGGGTGAAGCAGAAGAAGCAGAAGAAGGAGAAGGAGAAGGTGAAGTCTGGAGGGTGAATCAGAAGAAGAAGAAGAAGGAGAAGGAGATGGTGAAGTCAGGAGGGTGAAGCAGAAGAAGCAGAAGAAGGAGAAGGAGAAGGTGAAGTCAGGAGGGTGAATCAGAAGAAGTAGAAGAAGGAGAAGGAGAAGGTGAAGTCTGGAGGGTGAATCAGAAGAAGCAGAAGAAGGAGAAGAAGAAGGTGAAGTCTGGAGGGTGAATCAGAAGAAGCAAAAGAATGAGAAGGAGAAAATGAAGTCTGGAGGGTGAATCAGAAGAAGTAGAAGGAGGAGAAGGAGAAGGTGAGGTCTGGAGGGTGAATCAGAAGAAGCAGAAGAAGGAGAAGGAGAAGGTGAAGTCTGGAGGGTGAATCAGAAGAAGCAGAAGAAGGAGAAGGAGAAGGTGAAGTCTGGAGGGTGAATCAGAAGAAGCAGAAGAAGGAGAAGGAGAAGGTGAAGTCAGGAGGGTGAATCAGAAGAAGCAGAAGAAGGAGAAGGAGAAGGTGAAGTTAGGAGGGTGGATCAGAAGAAGCAGAAGAAGGAGAAGGAGAAGTTGAAGTCAGGGGGGTGAAGCAGAAGAAGTAGAAGAAGGAGAAGGAGAAGGTGAAGTCAGGAGGGTGAAGCAGAAGAAGCAGAAGAAGGAGAAGGAGAAGGTGAAGTCTGGAGGGCGCAGCAGAAGAAGCAGAAGAAGGAGAAGGAGAAGGTGAAGTCTGGAGGGTGAAGCAGAAGAAGCAGAAGAAGGAGAAGGAGAAGGTGAAGTCTGGAGGGTGAATCAGAAGAAGAAGAAGAAGGAGAAGGAGATGGTGAAGTCAGGAGGGTGAAGCAGAAGAAGCAGAAGAAGGAGAAGGAGAAGGTGAAGTCTGGAGGGTGAAGCAGAAGAAGCAGAAGAAGGAGAAGGAGAAGGTGAAGTCTGGAGGGCGAAGCAGAAGAAGCAGAAGAAGGAGAAGGAGAAGGTGAAGTCTGGAGGGTGAATCAGAAGAAGTAGAAAAAGGAGAAGGAGGAGGTGAAGTCAGGAGGGTGAAGCAGAAGAAGCAGAAGAAGGAGATGGAGAAGGTGAAGTCTGGAGGGTGAAGCAGAAGAAGCAGAAGAAGGAGAAGGAGAAGGTGAAGTCAGGAGGGTGAATCAGAAGAAGTAGAAGAAGGAGAAGGAAAAGGTGAAGTCTGGAGGGTGAATCAGAAGAAGTAGAAGAAGGAGAAGGAGAAGGTGAAGTCTGGAGGGTGAATCAGAAGAAGTAGAAGAAGGAGAAGGAGAAGGTGAAGTCTGGAGGGTGAATCAGAAGAAGCAGAAGAAGGAGAAGGAGAAGGTGAAGTCTGGAGGGAGAAGCAGAAGAAGTAGAAGAAGGAGAAGGAGATGGTGAAGTCTGGAGGGTGAATCAGAAGAAGTAGAAGAAGGAGAAGGAGAAGGTGAAGTCTGGAGGGTGAATCAGAAGAAGTAGAAGAAGGAGAAGGAGATGGTGAAGTCTGGAGGGTGAATCAGAAGAAGCAGAAGAAGGAGAAGGAGCAGGTGAAGTCTGGAGGGTGAATCAGAAGAAGTAGAAGAAGGAGAACGAGAAGGTGAAGTCTGGAGGGTGAAGCAGAAGAAGTAGAAGAAGGAGAAGGAGAAGGTAAAGTCAGGAGGGTGAATCAGAAGAAGTAGAAGAAGGAGAAGGAGAAGGTGAAGTCTGGAGGGTGAATCAGAAGAAGCAGAAGAAGGAGAAGGAGAAGGTGAAGTCTGGAGGGTGAATCAGAAGAAGCAAAAGAATGAGAAGGAGAAGATGAAGTCTGGAGGGTGAATCAGAAGAAGTACAAGAAGGAGAAGGAGAAGGTGAGGTCTGGAGGGTGAATCAGAAGAAGCAGAAGAAGGAGAAGGAGAAGGTGAAGTCTGGAGGGGGAATCAGAAGAAGCAGAAGAAGGAGAAGGAGAAGGTGAAGTTAGGAGGGTGAATCAGAAGAAGCAGAAGAAGGAGAAGGAGAAGTTGAAGTCAGGGGGTGAAGCAGAAGAAGTAGAAGAAGGAGAAGGAGAAGGTGAAGTCAGGAGGGTGAAGCAGAAGAAGCAGAAGAAGGAGAAGGAGAAGGTGAAGTCTGGAGGGCGCAGCAGAAGAAGCAGAAGAAGGAGAAGGAGAAGGTGAAGTCTGGAGGGTGAAGCAGAAGAAGCAGAAGAAGGAGAAGGAGAAGGTGAAGTCTGGAGGGTGAATCAGAAGAAGTAGAAGAAGGAGAAGGAGATGGTGAAGTCAGGAGGGTGAAGCAGAAGAAGCAGAAGAAGGAGAAGGAGAAGGTGAAGTCTGGAGGGTGAAGCAGAAGAAGCAGAAGAAGGAGAAGGAGAAGGTGAAGTCTGGAGGGCGAAGCAGAAGAAGCAGAAGAAGGAGAAGGTGAAGGTGAATTCTGGAGGGTGAAGCAGAAGAAGCAGAAGAAGGAGAAGGAGAAGGTTAAGTCTGGAGGGTGAATCAGCAGAAGTAGAAGAAGGAGAAGGAGAAGGTAAAGTCAGGAGGGTGAAGCAGAAGAAGCAGAAGAAGGAGAAGGAGAAGGTGAAGTCTGGAGGGTAAAGCAGAAGAAGCAGAAGAAGGAGAAGGAGAAGGTGAAGTCTGGAGGGTGAAGCAGAAGAAGCAGAAGAAGGAGAAGGAGAAGGTGAAGTCAGGAGGGTGAATCAGAAGAAGTAGAAGAAGGAGAAGGAAAAGGTGAAGTCAGGGGGGTGAAGCAGAAGAAGTAGAAGAAGGAGAAGCAGAAGGTGAAGTCAGGAGGGTGAAGCAGAAGAAGCAGAAGAAGGAGAAGGAGAAGGTGAAGTCTGGAGGGCGCAGCAGAAGAAGCAGAAGAAGGAGAAGGAGAAGGTGAAGTCTGGAGGGTGAAGCAGAAGAAGCAGAAGAAGGAGAAGGAGAAGGTGAAGTCTGGAGGGTGAATCAGAAGAAGTAGAAGAAGGAGAAGGAGATGGTGAAGTCAGGAGGGTGAAGCAGAAGAAGCAGAAGAAGGAGAAGGGGAAGGTGAAGTCTGGAGGGTGAATCAGAAGAAGCAGAAGAAGGAGAAGGAGAAGGAGAAGTCTGGAGGGCGAAGCAGAAGAAGCAGAAGAAGGAGAAGGTGAAGTTGAAGTCTGGAGGGTGATGCAGAAGAAGCAGAAGAAGGAGAAGGAGAAGGTGAAGTCTGGAGGGTGAAGCAGAAGAAGCAGAAGAAGGAGAAGGAGAAGGTGATGTCTGGAGGGTGAAGCAGAAGAAGCAGAAGAAGGAGAAGGAGAAGGTGAAGTCAGGAGGGTGAATCAGAAGAAGTAGAAGGAGGAGAAGGAAAAGGTGAAGTCTGGAGGGTGAATCAGAAGAAGTAGAAGAAGGAGAAGGAGAAGGTGAAGTCTGGAGGGTGAATCAGAAGAAGTAGAAGAAGGAGAATGAGAAGGTGAAGTCTGGAGGGTGAATCAGAAGAAGTAGAAGAAGGAGAAGGAGAAGGTGAAGTCTGGAGGGAGAAGCAGAAGAAGTAGAAGAAGGAGAAGGAGTAGGTGAAGTCTGGAGGGTGAATCAGAAGAAGTAGAAGAAGGAGAAGGAGAAGGTGAAGTCTGGAGGGTGAATCAGAAGAAGTAGAAGAAGGAGAAGGAGAAGGTGAAGTCTGGAGGGTGAATCAGAAGAAGCAGAAGAAGGAGAAGGAGAAGGTGAAGTCTGGAGGGTGAATCAGAAGAAGTAGAAGAAGGAGAAGGAGAAGGTGTAGTCTGGAGGGGGAATCAGAAGAAGTTGACGAAGGAGAAGGAGAAGGTGAAGTCTGGAGTGTGAATCAGAAGAAGCAGAAGAAGGAGAAGGAGAAGATGAAGTCTGGAGGGTGAATCAGAAGAAGTAGAAGAAGGAGAAGGAGAAGGTGAAGTCTGGAGGGTGAATCAGAAGAAGCAGAAGAAGTAGAAGGAGAAGGTGAAGTCTGGAGGGTGAATCAGAAGAAGCAGAAGAAGGAGAAGGAGAAGGTGAAGTCTGGAGGGTGAATCAGAAGAAGCAGAAGAAGGAGAAGGAGAAGGTGAAGTCTGGAGGGTGAATCAGAAGAAGCAGAAGAAGTAGAAGGAGCAGGTGAAGTCTGGAGGGTGAATCAGAAGAAGTAGAAGAAGGAGAAGGAGAAGGTGAAGTCTGGAGGGTGAATCAGAAGAAGCAGAAGAAGGAGAAGGAGAAGGTGAAGTCAGGAGGGTGAATCAGAAGAAGCAGAAGAAGGAGAAGGAGAAGGTGAAGTCTGGAGGGTGAATGAGAAGAAGCAGAAGAAGGAGAAGGAGAAGGTGAAGACTGGAGGGTGAATCAGAATAAGTGGAAGAAGGAGAAGGAGAAGGTGAAGTCAGGAGGGTGAATCAGAAGAAGTAGAAGAAGGAGAAGGAGAAGGCGAAGTCTGGAGGGTGAATCAGAAGAAGCAGAAGAAGGAGAAGGAGAAGGTGAAGTCTGGAGGGTGAATCAGAAGAAGCAGAAGAAGGAGAAGGAGAAGATGAAGTCTGGAGGGTGAATCAGAAGAAGTAGAAGAAGGAGAAGGAGAAGGTGAGGTCTGGAGGGTGAATCAGAAGAAGCAGAAAAAGGAGAAGGAGAAGGTGAAGTCTGAAGGGTGAATCAGGAGAAGCAGAAGAAGGAGAAGGAGAAGGTGAAGTCTGGAGGTTGAATCAGAAGAAGTAGAAGAAGGAGAAGGAGAAGGTGAAGTCTGGAGGGTGAATCAGAAGAAGCAGAATAAGGAGAAGGAGAAGGTGAAGTCTGGAGGGTGAATCAGAAGAAGTAGAAGAATGAGAAGGAGAAGGTGAAGTCTGGAGGGTGAATCAGAAGAAGTAGAAGAAGGAGAAGGAGAAGGTGAAGTCTGGAGGGTGAATCCGAAGAAGCAGAAGGAGGAGAAGGAGAAGGTGAAGTCTGGAGGGTGAATCAGAAGAAGCAGAAGAAGGAGAAGGAGAAGATGAAGTCTGGAGGGTGAATCAGAAGAAGTAGAAAAGGAGAAGGAGAAGGTGAAGTCTGGAGGGTGAATCAGAAGAAGCAGAAGAAGGAGGAGGAGAAGGTTAAATCTGGAGGGTGAATCAGAAGAAGCAGAAGAAGGAGAAGGAGAAGGTGAAGTCTGGAGGGTGAATCAGAAGAAGCAGAATAAGGAGAAGGAGAAGGTGAAGTCTGGAGGGGTGAATCAGAAGAAGCAGAAGAAGGAGAAGGAGAAGGTAAAGTCTGGAGGGTGAATCAGAAGAAGTAGAAGAAGGAGAAGGAGAAGGTGAAGTCTGGAGGGTGAAGCAGAAGAAGTAGAAGAAAGAGAAGGAGAAGGTGAAGTCAGGAGGGTGAATCAGAAGAAGTAGAAGAAGGAGAAGGAGAAGGTGAAGTCTGGAGGGTGAATCAGAAGAAGCAGAAGAAGGAGAAGGAGAAGGTGAAGTCTGGAGGGTGAATCAGAAGAAGCAAAAGAATGAGAAGGAGAAAATGAAGTCTGG